>NW_005187620.1:135927-154519 GCF_000239375.1 Pundamilia nyererei | reverse complement strand
TAAGATTGGAGTGTATACACACATACAGCAGAGGTCTGGGTCAAACACAGTTAAAGAGAACAAGCTGATAAGAGATGATCGACATCCTGTCACACTACACTGTATCTGTCTGTGTGTGGTGTGTGTGTTGCTGCATTTGCATCTGTATTATTTAGCAGATACCTCATATATCTGTGGCCTGGTGTTACCATAACACAAAACAGACCGTTGCAGTTAGTTTCATAAACACTGAACAGAAGAATGAAGAGGACTCTGTGTCGCTATCCCCCAACCTCTTCAGCTCCCCCTGCACAATGTGATTTCTGAAAGGCTTTTAAGCTATAAAGACAAATAAACAATCTATTTAGAAACAGCAGCACCACTTACTGTATAAATTGAGAATAATGAGCATAGCCTATGACAACCAAGCTAAAAACCTTTAAGCAGCTACATTGCTTCTGACTGAAAGTATTTGTCTTTTTAAGAATTGATCACACATTCTCAGTCACATTAAGATCTGGGGAGTTTCCATGAATCCAAAATGTTGATTTGTTGATCTCCGAGTCACTTATCACTTTTCCCTTGTCACATGGTGTTGCATCATGCTGGAAAATGCACATAGTCACCAAATTGCTCCCAGATCATCGAAAAAGTTGGTCTTTGATGAAATTTGTGTTGGTTGGACCTCAAAATGCAGGTGGGCAAGAGAAACCCCCAGAACTCACAAACTGTGATTAACTTGGAGTACGGGTAAGGCAAATATGGATCGCCATCAGTCAAGATGTGGCTCAAAAGCTGATATCCAGCAAAGGTCAACGCTGTAAATACTGACTCTTTTGTTCCTCACAAAATCATAGAAACGTAAAAAAATCTTCAGAATTAAACCTGAAGTGGTGCAACGTCTGAAACACAAGATTTTTGCTAGTACTTTTGGCCATGACTCTTCTTTTCATGATTAGACATGTGGTGGATAAAATAAACTGCAAACCAGCAAGACGAGCACATTTCATCATCACAGGCTATATGCAAATTTTTGTGTGGACGCCCGCATGCATTTCAGCTTGTCATGACTCGGAGACTTGGGTGCAGCAAATTGAGTAGAAGGGCATTAATTGTACACGAACGAAGTGCAAGCATCATCACTCTAACCTGTTCACAAAGAAAGCACATGGGCTGATGCAGCGGTGTAATGTTTACTGAATGAAAAAGGCTGAATATGTTTAATTTCTCAGGTGTTTAGATTAACAACTTAATACCTAGTGTATCATATTTGATACACTGTCTGGGTTTTTTTTTTATTTGTCAGAAGAATCAATAAACATCCTCACTTTCTGGCAATTATTTCATGGTTCGGGTTTTAAAGAGTTACTGCAATCCACTGTAGTCCAATATTTGCTATATATTTAGTTCCAGATATTTCACTGAAATTGTGACGCAACACTTCAGCCAACAAACACATTAGAGCCTTGCCACAAATTTCCAAGCCTTTGCATAACATGATAAGACATAAACATGGCAAAAGGACCAATGAGAGTCAGTGGGAGAAAGAGTGTGAGCGACCAAAAGGAGGGGTAATCAGAAGAGCTTCAGACCCAAAGAATCCAAAGAGAGGTTCCCCCCCAATCATGCACCAAGCCGACCTCGGCGGGAAATTGCACTGTTTATAATTAATGCTCAATTAAATTTGACATGGTCGCCCCAAAGCCTCTGTAAGGTAACAGATTAGTCTGCACAGCTGGTCCACATTGGCTGTGCTGCAGCAGACTCTAGAGTTACCATGTTAAGGTACATTCCCTTCCTCAATGATAGTATTTATGAGATTTGTTTCATCTCTCTCAGCCAGCCCCTGAATAAGAGAGAGAGAGAGACGGTAACTTCACCATTTGATTATAGCAGAGCAATCACTGACACTTTGTTAGCACACACGCAAACACACACAGGAGGAAATAATCTAGGGAATCCTTCTGGACGTGTGTGTATTAACTTCTTATTAACAACACATGTTATCTGAGGGGAGAAACGATATGTTGACAGTGAAATGCAGTGATGCGAAATCTGTGCTGTTATGCCTTCTGTCTGTGTCACTATGTGCAGATATTTATTTAACAAGGGCTTCGTCCATGTCTAACAAGGTTAGATGTGCTGCTAGGAGGTGGTAAAAGCTCTGGTCTTCTCTCGCAATGTTTGCCGTGCAATTAGGTGAGCAAACAGACGAGACTGATTTGTTTGTTGGATACAAAGATTAAAAAGAGAAGAAACTTTTTTTAATGGAGTCTTTAGCTAATGAATTTTGAGCATCAGTATTGTGTACTAATCATTCATCTGCTCCACTTTGCTGTTACACGGTAGCATTTCAGGAATTATCTTTGAGAAACCATCTAGATCACTGTGAAAGAGTTGAGCTTTTACAGGAGATAGGCCAATAGTTAATACACCACATATTCACCAGATAATGATAAAATCCTTTTTCAATGTTTTAGTGTCAAATTTGAATTCTGACCAAAAGCCTGGGGTTCAAATCAGGCCTGGAACTATTTTTAAGTTGGGTTTTTTCTCATTGTTCGGTTATGTTTCAGAAACAAAGCCACTGGGAAAGATTATGTTTTGGGTTCAAACAGGCAGTTTTACAACAGCAAACACATGTTGGAAAGCTGTTTCAACAGGTTTCCACCATGAAAAATTTTACACAATCTAAAGGTGAAAACTGGAGGTGTAACTAGAGCTCACATGTAACTATGAGCAATTATATGCTGCTTGCACATCACCTGTGATGTCATTATTTGTAGAAAGTTGGGTTCAAGTTTATTAGTATCTGTTTTAGTATCATTGAGGAAATACAAGAGTAAAAAAGTAAAGTAAAAGTGAAATTTAAAAAAAGCATGAGCATAATGTTTATCTGATATTTAATCTGTAATAAAAATAAAAAAAATCTGGGATTATTAATCCTAACCATATCTCTTTTCAGCTCTATATCTATTTCCTGGAAAGGGAAATAGAACCTAAACTAAATTCTTTTCTTTGTTTACCCCATTTCTTTTTTTAAAAGAACCAAAAAAATTCTTTATTATAATATATGAAAATTTGTCTCATAGTAAAAAAATGTCATAACAGAAATGGTTTTACAAGCAGCTGATCTAAACATTCTTATATAAATGTCGCACATTTGGTGTTTGGTTTGACCTAAAAAGCCAAAACATTAACCCCTCATTGTCACTCATTCTCAAACAGCTTGCCTTCACCTGTGACATTCCTGCTCGTAGTTTTATATGCATACCTGTGTGAGTTCTGTTTGTCGAGCGGTCTTTGGTGTTGTTGACTCTTAGTCAATGTTTACCTCGCCTGCGTTGTGTTGCGACAGGAACTGCAGTGGACACACAGGAGGCCATCGTGATAAACACCTCAGCTGTTAATTTGGGGTTGGGATCTGTGGTAATCGATACTAAGCATTTGTTCACTCGCTGGGTTTGTGTCAGAGGAGAATTTGCATGTGCTGGTTATTGATCAATGTAATGACCTACATGCCAGGAAAAGAGGCCTTTAATCTGTGATCTGTCATGAAAAAATGTGGTTTTGTTTGGAGGTTTATTACATGAAGATCTTTGCTGCTGATACCTCGTGTATGCAGGTGTGTTTGACTCCCCGTTGATGTCTTCTGTCATTAAAGCAGAAAGTGCAACCTGCTCTAATGTTTGGATAGTGATGATGTTCAGTTTGTTTTGTCATGAGAGATACAAAAAACCCTGCATGATCTAAACCGGCAACGAGAGATCGAAGGTTAAATTAAGTTGCGGCTTTGCAACCTGCTAACACGACAGGATCAGTTACCTGTTCATTTTATAGTAACCCTTAAAGGAAAGACAACTACATCTTAGCTGTGAGAATACAGAGAATTTTGGTGATTCGAAATATTGTGCTGCTCTTTTTTTAAATACAATCGAGCCATTTCAAATCTTATAATTATACATCATACCACAGGATTGTTTTCATACTGACGTCACTCTTTGTTGCTTTAGTCAACTCATAACTCTCATAAATCTGAGCAATATGTTGCATGACGGTTCTTGACTTCATTGACCAAACATTTAAAAAGTATGGATAACAGAAAACATTAAACACGGCTCCTTCTGATCGAGGCCAAAAATACATACGAATACAAATTCATATCAGTTGTTTTGTTTTTGGTAGCATTTGTGTGCGTGTGTGTCATCATTCTGTTGATAGCTCAAAAAGTTTTGAATGAATAATATAATATAAAACTTTGTAGGGTGTGGGGTCATGTTAATTAATTGAAATATGGCTCGAGCCACCGAGGTCATCCAGCTCAACTTGACGATTTATTGGTTGAAAATTGACAAAAAGGCTAATAGCTTAAAAACTGTGATTCTTATAAGTGCGCTATGAATTGTCAACACATTAAAAGTATTGAATTAAGTATAAAGAATTCAAATATCATGTCACAGCTGACCTCTGATCTCTCCTTTAAGGTCAACAGATTTACCTGAAGGATAATCGAGCTATTTAAACTGTTTCTTATTGCCATTGCTTGAATTGACAACATGTAGGTATATGGGGATATACAGGGATTCTAAATACCTCATTACGTTGGACCTCTGACCTCTTCTTCAAGGTCAAACAAGGTCAAGCTTTCATTAAATTTTTTTTTAGAATTATAATTTTTTTTTGTATTTGTAACATTTAGGAAATGATACTGGTGTGTGGGGATTCTAAATATCACATTTATGTTCAAATATCATGCCACAGTTGACCTCTGACCTCACTTTTACATCTGCATTTCTTTAAAGTTGACCCCAAAATGTGTTGTTGCTTTTAAAGTATTTTCAAGAGAATGAGCTACCTAGTTAGTTAGAAATATACTGTAGTATATTATAATTATATAATAAACTCAAGCTTTATGTCCAGTTATTTACAAATCAATACAGATAATCCGCATTACCTACGCTTACACAATGTTTGTGCAATCAAAGGAAACCTCTGTCATGTTACACTTTTCTGATTTGTACTGCAATACAAATTTCTTTATGTGCATTTAAAAAGAACAAAGAGTACCAAGCCTTTAAACTATAAGTGATATTTAACCATAAATTCATAGAGCACTTTAGCCTATAAACCCAAAGCACTTTAGACCAAGACACAAGTCATGGTGTTTTTATACATCTAGATGAAATACTTTTATATGTTTTACTATTATGAACTGTTTATGGAGATTACCATAGAACAATAAAATAAGAATAACAGTGTAATAACAACCAAACAGCTTGTAGTATTATATGCTAAAGGTTACACTTTTTATAACACATTACAGTATTTTTACTGTGGCTATAAAAGTTAAAGGATGGCAACACTAGTTTTCATTGTCAGTGTTTTACTGTCATTTAACAGGGACATTTGTTATGGTGTACTTACACACATCTACATTTTTATGGTGTAGTATTTTATTATGTTTACAATTGGGCATTAAAAATCATAACATTTCAAAAACAACTATGTCACTGTGGAAATGAAATGCAACATAATGAGTAAAAAGTTTTACTAAACATCTGAAAAACAAATGGGGTTTGTGTGCGTGCGTGTGTCTGTGTGTGTCCTCAGATCCCTTGTTAAATAATTGTCTTTTGACTGAAAAAGTGACTTATCTTGGCAATAAAACGATACATTATGTTACATTTGTTATCAATGAAAAATGGTTGACACACAAAAAAAGTCTTCTAGTCTAATTAGAAAATAAAGATAATAAAATCTATGAAAAGTTTTACGATTGATAGCTCTAATTGTACTATTTGTCTTCATATGTGTGTACAATTATACTACATGGTTAAATAATGTACACAGACTAAGTTAACAAATCCCAGAGGCCCGGGTTGACATTACCTCAATATTTTGCTCATGCGTCACAGCTTTTGCTGTGAAAGTCAGGTCAAACTGGTCCGTCTGTCAGTCGGACTGCTGTTTTTCCACCCATAACCTGCCCAAGGTGTTAAAATGAAACTGACACATGTGACATGTAAGTATGATGTTTGGCGTCAGTGGGAGGCATGGCTCCGGGGCGTCCGGCTTGTGCGCTGCCTAAAAACTTAGACAGGAGCTCAAGTTATGCCTCATCGTTTGGGACAAGTGTGTGTTAGAAAATCTGCATGTCTGTGCGGTGCAATAAAGTAAAATATGTTTCTTTTAATGAGTATTTAAGGCCTTAAAGCTAGTGTGTCAATCTTGAAGATATGATCTGTGTTTAACGGTCTGTAAGCGACTTGTTTCACTATCTAGAGTCAATGTTACTGACGCTGATGACATGATTACTGATGTCAAGCAGAAAATTTTTTATCATGTTTACTCATTTACCCCAGTGCTTTCAAATGCACAATATCTGCTTTTAAGACACAAACATAATGTACAGCTGAGGAAGGAAATTTTAATTGTTGTTCATTGAATTTTATCAATAAAATTTTTTAAACTAATGTTAGAGAACAGATTGCCAACCTTTACTATCAAAAGAGTCAAAATATCTTTTTGGAGCTGCAAAACATATTTAGGCCTTATAATAAGTAGGTCAGTTAAGTAGGTAAATAATAATTAACCTTTAATGAACTAGTTTGCAGTGGGCTATTTATGATTATTTGAGACTTTATTTGGTAAAATGACATAAAGTCAACAACAAGAACAATTGTAAAGTGGTGTGAAAACATATTATAGTGTGCTGGCCTTCTTTGACAAGCTATAAAGTTATGTGAAATTAGACAGTCATAGTTAGGGGAACTCAGGATTAGCCATTGCCAGCTATATGTATAAATCCAGGCTAGGTACAACAGTTGAGGTTCATCAAAATTAAGAGGATAAGATGTCAGGTGGTAAGAAAGGGTGAAAACATTTGTTCGATGATCTGAAATACGTAAGATCCGGGGCAAATACTTTTTCACAGCTCTGCAACTGCACAGAGTCATGTGAAACTGTATTTGTTGACACAATGCTATGTGTCATCAATGACAGACATACAAAGAACAGCATTAAAATAGTTACCCCAAGCACACAGCTCTGGCTACAACCACAGCAGCTCCACTCACCTGCTGTTCAAACCTTTATTCGTTAGGGGCAGCCAATCAGAAGAATGTTGGTAGAGGTAGAGGATATGATAAGTGATCATTTCATACAGACGATGAGTTGAGGGGATGGCAGGAATAATAAGGATTATTTTAAATCATGTATCATACAAAGCTACTCAAATGGAAGAGTCCAAGAATAAGGAGCACTGATGCATCTATTACTGTGGATTATTTAGACACAAACACACAAAAACACATCAGTCATGTATTTTGTAACTGTAACTCATTTTATTTCTAAAAAGGGAACTCATCATTAACAAACTTATTTGCTTAACTTCCTTGAACACAACGTTACCAAATCAGTTTGTATCATCGCTGCTTACTGATGGGATACTGCCATGTTGTAGCAGCACATCATGCGTTAAAGATGATGAGATGGCAGATTGTTGTGCAACTCCGCCACTTCCCACTGTTGTCAATGTCTGAGAGGATGGATTTGTGAGTTAGTGTTTTCGAAGGTCTTAGTGAGAGCGGGACTGTTGTCCTTATCTGATCTGCATTTTAGCGTGGAGGAAGCAATCCACTGTCAGCAGCTGCTTGTGTAAACCAGGGGTGAAGCTGAGGAAAAGAGGAAGTGTCAGCTTGTGTGCAGAACAGGCTTAAGAGCATTTTCAATTCACACTGAAAGGTTTCTGCAAAGTTCACCTCCTGATGGCTGAGTTTGCCGCCAAGAGGCCAAATTTCTCTCCCGTGTAATGTTTTCACAGTAAGATAATGCATGCACACAAAAAAGAAGTTTTTCAGTACATAAATATGTTGCTGATTCCCTTTTCAATGTGGTCTAAATGCTTTTGACTCTAAATAACCATAATACACATTTTATCTTTCTTTATTTGACGATTGTGAATCGAATATATTTGGGTTTTTGGAAAATGTACACTAACCACTAAACTTACAGCAACCTGTGGATAGAGACTCAAATAATGAGGTCATAACAGAGATAGGGTGAGGAGCTTGGTCATTTGAAAGGACTTTCAGATCAAAAAGACTCAGTTAAAGTGGTAAAGGCATCTCACTAGGCATCTTGCTGCCTCCTAGGTGATGTTTTCCAGTTAGTATCTTGGTGCCCCCCCCCCCGAAAAGCTGGAGGAAATGGCTGGGGAGTGGGAGGTCTGGGCATCTTTGCTTAGATCTGCCTCAAAGACCCGGACCCAGATACCTGGCAAAAAAGATGGATGGATCATCATATTGGAATTTAACGGACTTACTGATTAATTGAGATAATAAATTAGATGTTAAAGAATATTAAAAACAACAATAGGTTCAAAGTCAAGATAAACAAAATACCTACTTATGTGGTGGTTTATTTATAATACAGTTAAAGTAAAACCAACATGTCTGATCCTGAGCAGACTTGTTGGCCGCTAAAGAGAGTTTTGTGTATTTAACAAACCCTTTTTATTCATTGTTTCACTTTATTACAAGTCATGAATTTACCAATCATGGTTTCTGGAAAGTACCTAAAAATTACAGTTTACTGTAAATTTGTGTCTTTACCTTAATTGACTGTCTAAACAAGGTTAAAAAAAAAAAGAGTCACAAAACAAAAGATTACACTTTTAACTCTTCAGTAGCGCAGATCAAAACTTCACAGACTGAGCCTACATTCGTTCAACTTTAGCCCTGTTTAGAGATCCTTTAGGTGGCATTTGCTCCACAAATAGTTAAATGTTCTCTCTGATCCTCTGTAAATGTGGTCTAAAAGAGCGCAGTAAGCACTTACAGGTCTGTGCATGAGTCCAGAGCTGTGTGAGAAAGTGCTCTTTGTACTGCTGCTGCTGCCGAGTGCCAGCTACTCATCACATGTCACTGGTTAGAAGACTGAGAGAGCAGCTATTAAAAGGTTTTGTGCATATTCAGAGATTTCTAATGTTATTCAACTTGTAATTAAAGAGAAAAGGGATTTCTTCAGTGCGTGTATTTGTTTTTGACAGTTTGTATCGCCTTCATTCCTTTGGATTTTTTTATTAATAACGTGCAGTAGCTGAGCAATTTGCCAAGAAGATCTACAAAAAAGCAAAATAACAAAATTCAATTCAATTCAATTCAATTCAATTTTATTTATAAAGCGCCAAATCACAACATAAGTCGCCTCAAGGCGCTTCATAGATACAGAGACAACCACACCAATCATATTATCCTCTAATTAAGCACTTTGGCAACAGTGGGAAGGAAAAACTCCCTTTTAACAGGAAGAAACCTCCGGCAGAACCAGGCTCAGGGAGGGGCGGCCATCTGCTGCGACCGGTTGGGGTGAGAGAAGGAAGACAGGATAAAAGACATGCTGTGGAAGAGAGACAGAGGTTAATAACAGATATGATTTAATGCAGATACACGCAATTATTCCAAATTTTACTTAATAAGGCAGAAAAAATTCCAGGAGTTTAATGAGGGTGACAATACATCCAACAAAACCAACATGAATTAATTTTATTAACATTTTCTCCAGATTTCTGCATGTTTGATATTATGCTTGATGTATTTAGTGCCTCATTAGTTTGTTATTCAGTAATTTTGTAAGTTTAGCTTGTCTAAACTAATATATGCAATCAAAAAATTTAATAAATTATATTGCCGTTATTCAACAGCCACTGTAGCAGTAATTTAAGTCTGGATTTGCCTTTGTGACACAAGCAGGGTCATGTCATCATGGGGGATGAGGAGGAGGAGAAGGAGGGTGTGAAGGCCGGCCTCCTCCCTCCTCCTCCCCTCGTTAGTTAGGAATTTGTTTACCCTCCGTCTCAAGCCGTGACCTGTAATGGACCACGAAGCCCTCTGGTCAACACTGGATTACCCAAGAGCCTCTCCTGAGGGCGAGGAACACACATGCACATGTGCACAAGCTACATACTGGGCGATAGGCCGCCTAAGCCCTACTGATAACAACCGTTACTAATGGCAATTAGCCCATTAGATCCTTGTTAATGCTCAATGACTTAAAGATAGTTTGGGTGAATGAATCTGGGAGTATTTGGTCAATGTGGCCTATCTCGTTTTACCTCTGTGTCCTTTTTAGAAGATATAAATCCCTGTTCAAACAGAAGGTGATGATGATTTCCTCACAGTTTACCAGGAGTGATGTGGTTTGAGGAAGTTGGTCGATGAGTGCTTTAACATTTATGGCATGCAAAACTTTCAGAAATGAATATCGGAGAAGAAAGTGCCTCTATATCTGAGTTAGGAAATGAAATGAATCAGCAGAAATGACAGAATTCTGCATCAGATTGGGATTTGAGCTAATTGTAACTTAAATCAAAGGTCAGTAAATAAATCACTTTAATTAATATAAGGGAGCCTGCCAGCTTGCTATAATGGCAAGTTTTTATAGTAGTTTACATTTCCATTTTTAACAACTACCATTTATCCATCAGAATACACAGACCACAGTGCTGAACACCAGGAGCCAGACTACCTGAGTATCTAAGTAAGTACCTAAAGCTTAAGTGGTGATCTTTAAATTTTGTTGGTGTGTTCAGTGTCTGTCCACCTCGAGCTCCATTAGAGGACTTTGTGTTAATCCGACAGGGATTCTGCAGCACCCCCCCTCCCAGCCCCAGGCCTCATATGTAGGAGATAGGATGGCCGGGGATGGTATGAAGGCTTGGAGGGAAGCCCAAACACTGCTAAAATAACTCACTAGCCTTTTTCCCCCCTCCCTGCATCCTTTCTGTGAGCAAAGACAACACACACATACCTGTTTGATGAATAGGAGTTTCTGCCTGGTCTGCACTGAAAACACCTTGGCGTGACTCATTCTGAACACACAGACAAAGAAGAAGAAGAGGTAGAAGAAAGCACGTAGATGTAAAAATGGGGAGTTTTTGTGTTCCCTGCATCAAAAACATTTGCCTACTCTTTAATACAAGGCCAGAGTTGTACTGAACAATGTTAGGGAGTTTTTTCCCCTTAAAGGATGTAAAAGGATAATGCCTTTGTGAATATTTTGCCCCCCTATTGCCCCCCTTTCAATCAGTGTCAGTGCTCTTCCCTGACAGCAAAATACATACCAGTCGGCAACCATCTGTCAACCACTGGGAGGGAATAATGCGTGTTTGCCAACCAGTTTTTGAACTGTTGCTGCCAGTCTGTGGGTAAAAGTGGTCACAAAGAGGTGTCCTAGTTTGCATGGAAGACAGAAAATGTTCATCTTCAAAGGAAAAACTGTGCTTTTCTGCTGCAGCCAACACGTTTCAAAAGGCACAACTTTTACTTTGATGTTAATGTGCTCCATTCCCGGTCTCAGAATTTGAACTCAATGCCATAGATGACTTTGCACCTAATTGGTTGTATTGTCAAATAGCATAATTCAAACACCACTCAATAGTTAAATTTTTGCCAGTGCAGTAATTTGCAAAAATATTGATCTGTAAAGTAGATATTTTAAGAAAAACTGCTGAAAAATGGCAGAACAATTGCAATACTCTGTAGTAATTAAAAAAAAAAAAACAAGCTCGTTACTGAGATACCACTTTGATTAGAAGTAGTAGGAGTATTTATTAGTATTTATATCTGTTATGTTGCATGTTGGGAACATTTTCTTCATCATAAACAAGGAGTACACAACAGTACGAAAGTGTCTTGCCTGCGGATGGTGACCTGTGCAGAGACAAGTGCAGAGGTAGAGGAGGGGTGGGGTGAGTGGGTAAGTGGCAGCTACCTTGTGACGGAGAGGAACGAATGAATTATGGGACTTTTGCATCAAGCCTGGTGGTACGGTTGCACAAAGTAAACTTCTTGGAAGGGAGTTTCCCTTTAAAATGCGTTCATTGGAAAAACAAGCTGGGTCTGAAACAAAGAGTAAACAAATGTCGATGAATAGGTGGACGACATGTTCTGTTTGGTGGGGCGAGGAGTGGTGAGTGAAAAGCAAAAAAGCAAAATGCTGTTTGACATCTTTTACTTTAGAGAAAGTTCACTGTCATTTCGTGCCAAGTGAAAATATCCACTGATGCACTCTTTATAATATGCCTTAGTCCAACACAAAGCATATAGCAGTTGAAGGGAGACGTCTACAAGAAGATTTAGTGACAAATATGAAAATTCAGGGAAGAGAAGTTAAAACTGGGCAAATGACACGAATGCCTGTAAAGTAAAGGCAAAAACAACTGAATAAACTCTTGCACAGTGGCCTTGCTATTCAACCATTTACAACACTTCATGTCATGATCAGCTTTTACCTGAAATGAGACCGATGCTCAAGTGGGGAAAAATCTTTTTTGAACAAAGCCTACAGTATCTGTAAGAAGTCATGGGTGCTGCAATGTTTATCAAAGGACTCGGCTGTTGTCAAAAAGACAGATAGTCACCCTTTGTCAACATTATTTTACGTAATGACCCTCATTATTTATTTGGTGACTACAGTTGGACTGACCTAATATAGGCTGCAAGCACGTTTCTCAAAGCTCTGACAACGGCATTCTCTCTAATGACGCATCCAGCGTTTCACCAGGACCATGCACTGCATGAGAATCCAAGCGTGAAACACACTAAAGCAACAATGGCTAAGCAAAAGCTTTACGTGACACTTTGAAGTGCATTTCATCAGGAGATTACCGACAGGAGGAGGAGGAGGAGGGAAAAGAAGATTGCTCTGAATTTACTTCATGGTTTTCTGGCACACTGTACACATGGAAAAAAGCACTGAAATCTAAATTAATGAAAGGAATTTGCCATTTCAGACGGTTTCGCCCTGTCACTAGTCTTGTCATGGTAAACACACTCCCAACAAGCACAACATTAAAACTTAGATTCCTTCAGCTGTTAATGTTTTACACAGCTAAGGCTCATAAAACAATAGCAATAGCTCAAATGCCAAAGTATACGTATATGTACGTTGGTTTGAGTCCGTGCCGTATTATCTGCGTGCACGTCTGATTTCGGGTCAGATGTGACGCGCTGCGCTGCAGTGCTTCATCACTGCACTGTGCAGCAGAGATGTTCGTCTGACCAGAAAACTCTGGTCTGAAGTGCGGAGCACGCTTTGATGTGAGCCTAATATGGCTTGTAAAAAGGGGGATCCTGCACTTTGAAGTGTTGCCTGACGCTGTCCAGACACAACTGCCTAAGTGTATGTGTGTATGTATGTGCAGAACTTGGGCTGTAGTAGGTCTGTGAATGTCATCCCAGACTTATAAAAAAGTGATGTAAACATTGGGAGAGAGGCCTAGATAGGAGAGAGGTCATGAAGGAGACTGCTGTCATAGACCAGGTTATTACGTTCTGCAGAGCATCCACTAATTCTTTTATTTAAATTTTTGTATATAATTGAACCATTAGTGAATTACGAGCTGGTTTTCCACCAGAATTTAGGGCAGATTTAAAGAAAAAACTGCAAATGAAAAGCAGATTATGTACTTAATTGCTTTGCGCAAATTTTAGAAGTTGCTTCAGCAAGTTGGAGAGCTGCTGGAGGCAACTCTCAAATCAGCTACCATAAATCACTGCAAGAAGAAGAGGAAGAAATCAAGAAGGCTGCAATATAATGACACAATTAAACAGCAGTAAAACATTAAACATCAGCCACTTCTTAACATACCTGAGGAGTACATAATTGATGCTTTATTTAGTGCAAGTTTGTTTTTGTAGCACTTATTGCAGCATCACAATTTTCATATATTTTAGTCCAAATATTGAGAAAGAACAAGATGAAAATGGAGAATGCAGCAGCTGGATGAAATATACATTTCGACTTTGCACTGGTTTCTACGAGCACTATTAACTATTATTCTTGTTTTGTTCATCATTTTATGCTTTAAACTTACCGTTTTCGCCCATGTAGAGATTAAATTTCTGTTTTCAAATTGTTTGGTTTAAGTTTCCTCCCTCTGGACATCACTCAGTATTTCCAGATTGCATTAGAGTTAACTGGGTGATTGAGAAATTTTCGCCACAACCCTAAAGCTAAGATAGTTGTGATAAGTTGTGATAAATAGATCATATTATAATATATGTGCCATCTTGTTGGCAAAGTGATTTTTAAAGCATCAATCAAAATACCAATAACACTCAACCACTCTGATTGGGTATGGGGGCTATTGAGGGAAGTGGGAGAAAAGATGGAGAAACAAAAACACAATAAACAAAGAGTTTGTCTTTTAATTTGCACGTTCCTAAAATCACAATTTGATTTTTTTTATCGCACATAATCCAAATGCTATGTTGCATGTATGTATCTTTCCAAAAAGCAAACAGGCTTCATATCACAAAAACAGAAATCTATGTAATATTTTGTACACGTGTAAACATTAAACTTAAAAAATGTGTGACTGTCTTAATATATGATGGTTTGCAAAGACTTTATCTGACCAAACAAAGGTATTTTCTTTTACTATTTTATGGACCGAAAGGATCCTTTCACTATGTAATAAGCTCAAACAAAGATAAAGAGCTGTAACGACAGACATAAAAACCCCAAAGACCTTCAGATAACACATTAAAAAGGGAGTTACTCAGCCTTGGCTCTTCACAGCCAAGTTATAGCACATATTAAAAGAGCTGTGACTTTGAATGTGTCCGGTATATCGACCAGTGTTAGTTGACAGCAATTATTAGAAGTAGAGAAAACACCTTTAGTTTGCAAAAAGTACTAAAAATTCACTATGAAAAGAAAATGTGAAGACTAAGAACATTAACATTAACTTTTAGTCAGATTCTTGCAGGCAGGACCTGGGAGTTGGTATGTTTGGCAGGGTGTGGTGTATAGGAGCTGGGGGCTGGAGAGTATAGATCACAGTGCTAGTGAGGAGGAGGTCAGGGCCAGTGCAACTAACTCTTCTACTGATTGTTATGAAGGGCCATGTGTCAGCATCCATCTGACCACTTTATAACTCTTGCCTGTTCCCTGCGCCTCTCCGGCAGAAGGTCCTAATGCATTCTCTTTGACCTTGCTGGTGTAAATCAAATA
Source organism: Pundamilia nyererei (assembly GCF_000239375.1). NCBI lineage: Eukaryota > Metazoa > Chordata > Actinopteri > Cichliformes > Cichlidae > Pundamilia > Pundamilia nyererei. The sequence goes on along the minus strand of NW_005187620.1, from coordinate 139,522 downwards.
TCTGGCCTCAGATCTTGTCGAGCTGCATGGTGCTGTATATGTGTGTGTGTGTGTGCGCGCAGGGGTGTGTGTATAAGGGAAGTTATGTGGGCCTGAGTGACTGAAAGAGATTTAAGAAAAGAAGGAAAGGAGAATACAGTTTTGTTACTGCTGCTCTCGAATGAGCTAACCAATCTAAAAATAGCAGATACCAGCAGCAGGAGCTATGCTAGAGGTAAACACGCATTCGGTCACATATATTTCCCATGTTAAAAATAAAAAGATAAGCCTTTGATAAGATGAAAATCCTATGATGAGGTCTGAAATGGAAAGAACTCGGTGCGGTTTGGGTGATAGTAATGGTTTGGATTAAAATAAGCACTTAGCAAGAGTTAGCAAGATTAATGCAATGATCTGTGCTAAAGGAAGTAATGCTGACAATCGGTTTAAAATAGGTATATAAAAAAACCAAAAAAACAGCCCGCTGCATTAAAGTGCAAAATAGCGTTGGCCACTCCACTGACCTCCATATTCCTGCACAGGCTTTTTGGCTCTGGAGCTATGTCACCAAACTTCCTGCTTTGCTCCACATATCATTTATATATAGTCTTTTAAGAGTGCTGTCTTTTGGAAAATTGTTGATTGATTTGGCCTCATGCAACCACTTAATGGTGCTTACCAACAGAAGATACCCATTGTTCATCATACCAGTGAGGTTTTTTTAATAGGAGGTCTCCATGTTCGGTGAGGAAAAGCTTGCATATGTGTTTTTTCAAATTATTCACTGGGAAAACTTCTAAAGATAAATAAAGCATGCTGGAGTGGGCGTTTCTATTGTGCTCATTTACACAGGCAGAAGTAAATAAAACTTAGCTCTGACCTGTGATGGCCAGAGATGGCTAGTGATCAGAGCCAAACTCTGATCACTAGCCAATGTGTCAATGTAGGAGATGAGATACACACTGAATATTCAGATACACTGACACTATTTTATTAAATAAAAATGCATTGTGTACTCTTTATTTATATTAAAAAGGATACATCTGGTGGTTAGCACAATCACATCACAGCAAAAAAGCCCTGGGTTCAAATCCAACTGGCCAGATGGGACAATTCTGTTTGGAATCTGCTTGTTTTCTTCATTCTGCTACGACAAGGTCATAATTTGGCATAAGCAACATGAAAGCATGGATTCATCCAGCCTTGTATCAACAGTTCAGGCTGCTGCAGTGGTGTAATGATTTGGGTAATACTAACTCAGCATCATTTAAACTCCAAAGCCTACCTGACTGTTGCTCCTGCCCATGTCCATCCCTTTATTCCATCTTCTGTTAGCTCCTTCCAGCAGGATAACACAGGATGCCACAAAACTCAGATAGTCTCAAACTGATTTCTTGAACACGACAGTGAGTTCACGGTATTCAAATGGCCTCCGCAGTCACCAGATCTCGTTCAATACAGCACCTTTGGAATGTGGCTGAACAGGAGACTGACATCATCAATGTGCATCCAAAACACCTGCAGCAACTGTGTGATGCCATCGTCTCAATATGGATGAAAGTCTCTGATGAATGTTTCCAGCACCTTGTTGAATCTGTGCTATCTGTGATTAATTACTGCACTTCTGAAGGCAAAGGGGTTAAAAAAAAGTCAGCAAAAATGGATGGTTTTTACCAACAAAATAGCAGACAGTCACAGGTCAGTGACAGAAACTAGCCAAGTTCCTGTCAAACTTGGCTAGTTTCTGTCCAAAGCTGACATCAGCTTCTGTCAGTGATGGACTTTTAATGTGGCGAGACATTAAATTTCCTGTGACACGGTTTCACTTTTTAATCAATCAACACCAAACACTTTGAGAAATGTACCGTGCAACCACATCAATGTCTGCAGCTCGGAGAAAATGGACTTTAACCGTTAGTCCAAGCAAAAAAGAACTGACATTTAGCCATGAAACCACAGATGGTTTTATCCTCAGATTAATATTTTTTAAGAAAAAGTACTAAGAGTATAAAAGTTTCAAAAAAAAGAAGAAGAAAGAAATGAGATCCCTTTAACAATGACTCTATCTTGCTGCCCTTGTATTTTTTTTTAAACTACTACTTTGGCATTAACATACAATAAAAACACACTGTCTAAATCTAGAGTCAAATGTCTTGGTGCACTACTGGCCTGTGAGTTTGGGTGTGTCTTAAAATAACTCAAAGTAGATTTATACACTCCTGGACAAACATGTCATGCACGCAAAGCCCTGAAATACATCACATACAGGATTTACTCCAAAAACAAGAAGGTAGCAGCGGATCCATCACAACAATGATGTGAAATAGGATAAACATATCAATAATAATAATAACAACGGCAACCTTTCTTTTGTGGATAGTTTCCATGTCATTATGTCTACGATTGCCAGAAACTCTGCTCTCAGCATTCCCAGCATTCCCATGTAGCTCTTGACCCCTGACAGCCTTAAATTATTAACATTCCCATATGGGCTTAAACCCCCTGATCGCCGCTTGCAGCTACACTTTTCATGTGTTTTTCATATTACCGCAAGAATTGACACAGAAGATAAATATCTTATTCTTAATCAGGGCCTGTGTGTGTTTGCATTTTAGGCCTCTGACTTCCTGTTTATCTGTCTTGAAAGTCTCACAATCATGTACTAAATTTTACTTTTTGGAAAACTGCAGTCAGAAAACTCTTCATCTATCATGCCAAAGCCCTTGCAGTGTTCTCAGTGAGCACCTGAGGCCAATGGGGGGCAGTAGTTTGCCTCTTTCCACTGTAAAAACAGTGACTCAACTTTCTGCTGCTGTCTTTGTATCCAGGACCACTGACAGCACACAGGGGCCAACTGCACAATGGGTTATGAATGAGCTCCCATTTATCACAATTAATCAGTGGGCCAAACCCATTAACTGTCAGCCGGAGGACGAGTTTGTCTTTGTAAGAATGACAGACTGCTTGACTGTTCAAATGCTTGAGACGGCCCCAGTCAGTCGAGGAAAAGGGGGTTTGAAACAGAGCTGGGATCTGTTTGTTTATGGGGTTTTTTGGAAAAAGTCACTCTTCTTTGTAGTTTCTTCAAAGAACCTTTAAAGATGTGTATTTTTTAAAAATTCTGAACAAAACCTGCTTTGTGATTTGATTAATCTGAAAACTACCTCTGCTTCATTTCAGAGCTCAAAAAAGCTTTTTAAAGTATATTTTGAGACACATATAGTCATTTTTCATGTACCGGTCCTTTTTACTCTAATGCTCCACTGCATTTTAGAAGCAAATATAGATTTCTTTTTCTTTTTTTAGCATTTTTCCAGATTTCAGTTATGAGTTTATTTTTTTTTAAAAACAGGATAAAATGTGAAACAAAGTAGCCACTTAATGTAACAGGATATTAATTTGTGGCAATAAGCTCAATTTAAATACACAAAAACAACAAAAGGGCTAGAGTTAGAGTAAATCATGTAGAATGAGTTTTGATGTGAGTTTCATTTATTAAAGTCTATTAAGAGTTGCTAAAATAAAACTACCTGTGCTGAATTTTTGTAACTTTTTCCTTGAGTTTTATATATTTTGAGTTCTATATGATATATGTTTAGATTTACAGCACATGAGC
>NW_005187620.1:93053-135773 GCF_000239375.1 Pundamilia nyererei | reverse complement strand
CACATAATGATTTTGGGTATCTGGTAGATCAAGCGGGGTTATGCCAGCAGCTGTGTGGTGGTTGCTGGGTTGCCAAACCAAACAGAGGGGGGCTCTCAAAGTCACCTCTGCCCAAACATACACCTAATCCTTCCAGCACCGGCCAGATCACAACTCTCAAAATGCACAAGACAGTTTAAAAATAGAGAAGGAGGACAAAGGTCAAATCTACAGAGGGATTTAAGGCCTTATCATTATCACGGAACAGCAGAGCCGAGCTGCAGCCCTGAGAAAGTGCCTCTGTGTCTACCAGAGCTGGAGGCAGGACGGGAGGCCTGTGCATGACTAACAGCAGGCAGCAGGAGGAGAGACAAAGTAAACGTCCATACTGACCCAAGGCTTTTTTGCTTTCTTTTTTTTTAAAACCAAGGTTAAAAATCCAACCTGTAATTTTGGGTAATATAATTACAAGTATCTTTACTTCTACTTTGTGTATTTTATAGAGTCAACACTAAAGGCCTACGGCTGCACCTTTAACCTCAAAAGAAGATCCTCAACAGCTCTAAATGTCACATTTTTATGTTTGGCCTATCACATCGCATATACAGCATAGGAACTTCAAGCTCACATGCAGACCTCAAATAAAATAATCATGAAAAGTCTGATAAACATACGTGCCTAAAGGTAGCTGTCTATCTACTCTAAAATAAAAAACTGTCAGAAAGCCTTCCTACTTGAGTGTACATTTAGAGGAAAAGCGTGAGGGCCTGCTTTTAACTCCAGGAAAATCCTTGGACAACATGAATGATAAAAATCAGGTTTTTCCTTACTGATCAAATGGAAAAATGCTGAATCTTAGTAACAAGGAAGCAGATGGCGGTCACGCAGTTGTGTCCTTGTGTGTGAACTTCATGTTATCAGCAATTGTCAGTATGAAGATCACTTCAGGTCTGATGAAAAGCATTTGCACAGGCCATTGAGGAGTGGAGAGAGAAATCCCAGCAACCATATCAAACACAAGCAGTCAGGGTGGCTCAAGCACTGGCTCTGGGCTCAGGGAAGGGCTGCAGAGCTGCTGATGGATATACGATGGAAGAACACTAAATGAGCTTTATTGGTTTGTTACGTTTGTGTTTTTAGGAGAATCAGTTCTGTTTTAATATTCATATTAATTTGGGCAAAAACATTATACAAGAAATTCTCTGCATGTATTTTTCAGTACTTTACACTTCAGTAAGTGCATTGTATTTGGAGTACATTCAAATGATGGGGAAAAAAGTAGTAAAGTACACATTATAAAGCGAAAAGCAACTGAGCTAAGGTTACCTTGCTGCAAACGGAGAGAAAAAACATTTTCTGCATCAATCAGAACCTTTTCCCTCTTGATGACAGTGAAATCCCACATAGCCCCATTATGGTGAAGCTGCAGCACAACTTTACTCCAACCAGTTGAGGAATTTGATTAAAATTGTCTGGTTTTGTAACTAGTTGGCAAAAGTGACCACAGTGATATTAAATCAAAACCTATTGACATGTACTCATTTTTTTTAATGAAATCTCCAAATCTTTGGCACACCAGTCATAATTCTGCAAGGCTTTAGCCACACCATGAGCAGTTAGCAGCTGGTTTATTATCACCTTGTTGTAGCTTAGTGTGTATACATACACTGTATACAAAGTTATTACAGACATGAAAGCACTTAAGCCCACTGAAGGAAAAAGGGTGTTCAGAGGCTTGATAAAAAAAAAATCTCGGTTATTTCAAGGGGAGTTGAGGGCTTTATTGTTAGCTTTTGGCCACAAAGCTGGAGTCAGAGATGCTTTAAAAGTAAAACTCCAAAGCTGACCTTTAGGCTTCAATCAAAAACAGACCTTTGGTTAAAAATGAAGGAGGAAAGAAGGAGGGGAGAAGAATTTACCGCCCTTTAAGACAAAAAAGAAGCAGAAGAAGAAAGAGACTTGGCTCTGTGTGAGAAAGACATCATGAGGTTTGTTCAGAAACAAAAAGAAGTGAGCTGAGCTGATGGAGATTTAAACCTGCAGCAGAAACCTCAGCACTAATAACTGATCATTTTACTGCATTGTTTAAAAAGAGAGAGAAAAAGAACGAAAAAAGAAAAGCGTTCATGTCAGCAGTCTATTTGGTTTAATTACACTTATTTTAACTTCCTGCTCAGCTTTTGAACTAAAACGCCAAACACGTTTAATTTGACATGGCACTAATAAACAGACCACTGGTTAACCCATGCATGCAGTCTACCCACAGATGCTGTTAACTTTTCCATGACAGCCTTTATTGGGAGCCACCACTAAAAGCTGAAAATTATTTTGTGCAAGAAACGGCGATTAGCGACGATCCGTGTGCGTCTTCATTCATTTTAATATCGCGACAAGTGAATTTTCCCTCTTTGAAATAAAAAGCCACGAGCAACGCCAAACGACTAAAAATCTTATGAGCTAATTTGCTCGGAATAAAAATCGGTTTTCCACGGATGATTCAAACAGGCAGACAGGCAGAGAAATCCGACGTTAATTGAACCTCGTTGACATTTCACTCCGCTTGTTAATATTCATTAAAACACGAGCAAAAACCTTTAATCAAAAGGAAACGTCGACAATAGACGCTTTTTATTGAACCAGAGAAGGCATCGGGGTTAAAAATACAATTAGGATGACGTTTAGACAAAGTGGAGGAATTTAAGGGGATTAAAGCCAAAATAAGAGTTTTTCTTTTATTAATGAATAAAACAAACAAACTGTGACACACGTTGGCAGATTCAGGCTCAACTAAACGTGATTCATCATAGAAATATAAAAAGGGACATTTACTGTTTCATTTTGTCAGTTACGGTTGAAATATTTCTCAAAAGTCCCTCACCAAATCCAACTGTAACTGTAAGTAAGTAAACAAATCGTTTTTTATAACGGTTTCTTATAGGCTACCATATTTCTAATCTAAGGAAAAATATCTAAAGGAATTTTAAAAAACTAAACATCAAAAAAATATACACAGCGTAAAATTTATCTGGCCTTAAAAAGTGCCTGCGTGGTTTATTTATTTTATAAAATATGTGGGCATTCGTGTATTTATATTTCTTCCTGAAAAAAAGGAACTAATGCTTCTTATTTCATACACACTCTTAGAAAATTAGGCTACTTAAACCTTGTCACTTTAAATGTCCACCTCCCCTCTCCAATTAAAGAACCGGAAACACAAAAGGACGGGAAGATAAGCAAAATAAACATTGCTTGCATCTCTAATCGTATTCTAAAATATTACAAATGAAGCTCCTTATTTACCAGGAGCAGAAAAATACCCCACTTAACGAAAATAATACTGGGAGAACATAATCCCGCACTTCAGTGTTTCTGACCCCAAAAAAGGCAGAAAAGAAGTCCCAGAGTGCACCGCGGAGGATATAAAGCGTCACAAGATGAAACCGTTTCGTTGTTTTGGTTCTCACAAAAAGAAGAGGAGAGAGATTATGATCCGAAAACATGAGGCCAGAAGAGCAAGGAAGATAAAAAGAGTGCAAATATCAGAAGTGATCATCTAACAGAAGCCAGAGGAGGCAGCAAATGTCACCTGATCTGATGGACACGGATCGATTTCCAGGCTTTAAACCTCAGTCTCCAGCTGAGGACGCATTATAGACATGAATCATCCCTTGGTGTATGCGTGCGCGCGCGCGCGCGTGTCATCGAATATTTGTCTTCCTGAAGGGAATTCAAGTATCTCAACTCATGGTCTTAATGCTTGAAATTATTCTTAGGTCACTGCGCTTTAAAGTCTGAAATATGTACGTGGATGCCCGCTCTTTTAATTAGACCCAATATATCTGCTGAGGTATCTATAATTTCAGAACAAATCATGTTGTCTCTTTTTTTTGTAGCCTGTCTGATCTCGAGAACTTTCAAAAACACTTTTAAACGTGCATTTATTTATTTATTTATTGAGCTAAATCAAATTAAATACATGAATGATTTGCAATTTAGTCCGTTTTTATTAGAAATGCATCAAATGCCAAAATGTAACATCATTTTTAGTGTTTATAACACCAATGTATATTTTAGTGTAACATCACTGCATCATGCAGTGACATTTATGTAGTCTTTTCTTTAATTTTTTATTATTTTAAATCTATTTTCATATACTTATATAAAAAGTGAATTAAAAAAATGTGAAAGCTGCTCTGAACTGACCCGAAGTGCAACTCTACTTGTGCTGCAAGTACAATCTTTTATTGTTCAGGCTTTCATAAAAATGCAGACAGCAAGAAATGGCTGTAAATCCCTTTGCTTCAGCAGTGAAAATTACTAGGAAACATGAATTTAAAGGAGATAATGCTAAAAAACAGAACAAAGAAAACCTTTTAAAAACCAAACAGCACGCTTTACAGAGCAAAGGGCTGAAACAAAAACAACAAACAAATAAAAAGAAGAATTTCAATGATGTAATAAGGACTTTAAATTTATACTGAAGTCTCCCACTATGTTAGAGCACAGTTTTACCTCCAAACAGGCAGACAGAGTGCTTTATAATAGAGTCCTTACTGTCTTATAAACCCTGCCAGGCTGTTCGCTGGGCCAGCAGAGCCATAAGCCCCTCACACACACACACACACACACACACAGCTCTGCCTGCCTTCTATAGGAGGCTTGTGCAGCAGATGTGGGGTCAGCGCTGCAGGGCCTTACATAAGGCCTCGACTGAGCCGAGCTGATCTTTTATAGCACTAAAGCCTCAACCTGGATCCTTTAATATTGTTTAATTAGTTTTCAATTAAAGCAATAATTACAAATGAATTCAGTTCAACCAAATAGTCCTAATAAGATTCATTAAAAAAAGACCTTAAAGATTAGCAGATGTGGTTGTGGAGATAGGAAAAGACAATAGACATGCAAAAAACTTTGCATGTAGAGCGGAAACATGTCATCCGAAGCGTGTTTGTGCATTTTAACTTGATTACCTTTTTTATGTGAGCATATAAAAATTGAATCCTTCACAGCTTTGGAATACCAGGACCGAAAACCTCATGTTTCACTTATGTCAGTACTGGTCCGAACCCTTTTAAGGCCATTATGCAGGTTTTTGTGTGTTTTTCTGTTGTTTTTGTTTTCTTTTTGTATTGAATTTGCTGAGCCAGGAAGACATTAAAAATGACTATAACATCTTGAAATGTGTTTTTAAATATGTAAACTGCCCCAAACCAATTAATCAAAAAAATAAATAAATACAGGACCCAGCAAAAATGTACACGTTGATTAGGTTTTTTTCTCTGACCCCATGGTTGCTAACGAGCCACTGAGTTTACTCATCTTGCTTTTTTGTTGTTTTATGGTCTAAAGTAAAGGATTAGCATTAGTTAGAAAAGTAACCATGGCAGCATAATTACAAGCAAGTGTTGAATTGTATTGTTTATCCAAAAGTGCACCAGTTTCCAAAACATGTTGCCATTCCTACCTGACTCTTAGTGGCGAGGCAAAGCCTTCAGTGTGTCTGGCTCAGGCGGCGGGGCATTTCAGATCACAGCTGCTGCAGAGCTGGGGGGAAGGCACCCAGCTAATGCAGCCAATTAAAGCCTAATCCAGTGATGAAGCATTGTCTCAGGAAGATAACTGAGCTGCTAAGTGGCACTGCTAATGACAAGGGAGAGGTGAAGATCACTGCTGGATAATGCTGAACACCCTGTCTTTGTGGAACACAATCAAATGAAAACAGTGTGATAGCGAGAAAACAGAGGTAGAGGTCTGGAGAACACAGCTGGATGTAACTAACAGGAAGCATGAAATCTGACAAATTTGCCAAAATGTGCCTTTGGGGGGGGGTTGGACAAACCTTTCCAGAAAGTGATAATGAAACAACAAAATCTGGCAGCACACTCAACGACAAACCTAGAAACTGCTTTGTCCTAATAAGACTAAATCTTATTTTGACACAGGATACTTCACCGTGTCATAGCTGATTTTTTTAGGCTGAAATCCTTTCAGTCAGAGTTTTGGCTGCCTTAGTTAGGAGTAGGATACAGGTAAACTGGTTTACTTTCCCAGGCATGACTTGTTTAATTACTAAATAAAGTGACATATGTAATTAATTATTTTTGTATATAACACAAGCAAGCTTGTATTATGTGCAAAACCATTACTCGATATCCAAAAAAACTCTAAAAGGAGGCCGTGCACACGTGCAATTATGCAGCTAGGAGAGCTGAAGCATGCTCCACTTTTAGTGTAATCTTGCTTCTTTTGTGCACTCCAGCTGCACTCCAGGAAATTAGTTGCTCCTGAACCAGTAACACAATTTACAAGAGCGCACAAACACACATGAAGGATCTGAACCATCACGCACAACTTTTTGAAAACTCAGCTACAAAAAAGTACTGCAGAGAAAAGCATACACACTGACCTCCTCCAAAACATCAACACACCACACAGCCCGTACTACTGTGTTAATTCAGCAGGCTTCCTCAGGCTTAAGCCAACATTGTCGTGCAGATTAAAACGTTATGGTGTTTAGATGCAAAAACAAGATTAGCGGCAACTTCATCCACACCTTCTTGCTGGTGCAGAACACACAAGCAGCGTCAGAGAGCTCCATTTAGACAGTGAGGCTGCCGCAACCAAATATTTGACTGTAATTTTAAGGTAACAGCATGAATGTAGGGCAGAGGCTGTGGTGTGGTAACATGAGCTACTAGCCAATATTAAATGGAAAAAAATACCTTTCAGTTAGATTTAAAATGACTAAATGTTGTGTGATGTTTTCATGAATTAGATAAACTGCTACCAATTAAACGTTTGTTGACTGCATGAATGCAGCATAATGGAGAAAAGAGTCCAGTATTTTATTTCTTTGTCCTTACGCTGAGGCTGAATTCTTTATTCTTGGTTAAACTAAACCTGCTACAGCGCAAAGAACAAAACACTCTGGATAAACATATCTATGTAGCTCGTTACGCATTATTCATAATTACAACTTTACCTTAACTTAGTTCATTTAGAAAAAGACGTCCGAGCCGCTGAAAAACATGCATTTCAATCTACAAAGGCAGCTGGGCAACTTAGATGTTGAGAGTACAAAACATTTTAAAATAATATTTCAGCCATACCTTCTAAAATATGAAACAATCCTGCGCAGATTAACTGCATTGCTACTGTAATTGCAGTAAATCACAAATTTTTGCACAAATACGAAACATACATCTGAAGTTTTCTGCTCTCCTCTCTCCGTGTCTGTTTTCTTTTATTTTTGGGGGGTTTTCACATTTCATTTGTCTGCACACAGAGAATATCCATGTACAGTTTATCTGATGACGTTATGCTTGAGTAGGTAGTGTTGTGCATGGTTTTTATAGTTGCCAGGAAGCTCATATGCTACATACAAAAGTTCATATGTTCCTTTAATATTTAAGTAAACTTATCACGTTTACTTAACTTTCAACCCAACTTAATAAAATCTAATAAAGTATATTGCCAATTAACTGCCTAAAGAGTGAGATCTGGAAAAACTGATGTTTGATGTGATTTAGATTCTTGATCTCATCCCTTTGTTAACTGTTTCAGGTTGTTGTGTCCTTCCCGCTGTTTCCTACCCGAGGGGGTTAATCTTGCTTGAAATACATCTACTGTGTCAACTTTCTCTCTGTGTGTTGTTGGCAATCTGTTTAAGAACTAATATTTTAACCTGCAGAGAGAAACACCCCACCCCGCTCAAAAAAATGAGTGGATTCTCCCTTTAACCATGTAACACAAGCTCAGTAATCAGCCCTCCAAGTGCTTACAGGCGTAGCACTGTACAATCAACTGAAATTTGTAGGAACGGAAAGCCCTGGCAGGGCCCAAGCACCTGAGATCATGTCTGTTTTATTGGGGGATAAATGTTGCCATTGACATTGTGGAGGGGGGAAAACTGAGCGTGGTCGCACAACTCTAATTGGCTGTATTAACATCATCATTGCTGAATGCCCGCTCCTCCTACTCTGGCTCCAATTCCTGAGATTTCATTGGTTAAATCAGCATTCCAGTGCAATTTACAAGCTACCTCAGGGATATTTTTTTCCCTCTCCCTCCTTTACTAGTTTTTTTTTTCTTCTCTCTGCCAGGGCCTAACAAGCGTCATTGTGTGCATGCATGCATGCATGTCTTTGTGTCCTGTGTTAGCTCTAACTGTTTGCTAAATACAAAGAGGCTTAAAGCAGTGGAAGATTTGAGTGCAACCAAGCCCACTGCGCAAAGTGTCGTTGGAGTGACGTCTTTATAAGTCATTTTTGGACGTACAGTTTTGGTCCACTGAAGGGGTTGTTTTGCAACGCCAGGCGACGTCTTTTTTTCGATGTCTATTATACTTCTAGTGTTGATGTCCATAGGACCTCCGTGTACGGGCTATTTATAGTCCAAATGTGGTTGTTGTGGACATCTTTTCAAGGTTAAACTTTTTATACTGCTTCCACATGTATAGGCTCTGAAGTCCCCGGTTTCCAAAGGGTGGAGATGATGTTTTCTGTGCAAAAACAGTTTAGTTTGAAGGAATCTCAAAGGTGGCATGAGTTCTCGACTTCAAACAAAAGTGAGCAGCTGCACAGGGGATTGGAGCAGAAATGTCCTGAGCTTCGCACAGACAGTTTGCAAAAGGTGCACATCAACAAAGACTGTCGAGCAGATAGTCCAGTTCTTACATAGTCACTTTCACAAACTTCTCACACTTTCCTGCTACCAATCACAAACACACTCACTTCCTCTTACACAGCTCTTCACAATAAAACAGGAGACCAACCTCACTAAAACAAAAACAAACATATATTGCAAATGTTATGTTAAACTTATTAAACACATTGTACTCCTTTTAACATGAATTCCCATTTTTTTCTACATACTTTAACCATTATTATTTGACATTTAACATGGATTTCAATGTTTTTAACATTTCATAAAATCTTAATAAATGTCAGTTTTAATCTGATTACACGCACATAAGTCTAATAATTAAAATAAACCAGTTAAAGAAAAACAGGAAAATTTAAAATAGCCAACAAAACAAAAAAAACCCCACATGTACTGAATAAATCAACAGGCTAACACATAATAAATCATGTTTGTTTATAAATAATCCATATTTATATCTATCATATTGATTACAACAATGTTGTCATTTGTAAATTTTAAAAAAAAATTGTTAATCATGTAAACTCCCTGCATCATAGACGTCCACATGACATCCAAAGTTTAAATATTGAACATCATATTTATGTCCAGGTTGGGTCATAGTTGGACGTCCAAATTGTGGATCTAGATTGGACGCCGTACAGATGGACTGACAGGCCCAATATAGACACGAGTTCTAAATCTATCCGACGTCCAATGTTTAGTGAGAGGGCTGGAAAAGTAGCACTTGTGATCAGATTTTAAAAAAAGAAAAAAAGAAGCAAACTAATGAATTATAAAGCAACAGAACAGCCTTTTTCAGATATGAACTGCATGTAGTTTAGCATGATGAAGTGAGGAAGCAGACGTTTATCACAGCTCTATGAATAAGAGTCTTCATAGTTTTGAAAAGTGAGCATTTTCCAAATTAAGAATTTATATTAACATAATATTAAGATTTAAAACAAATGAAAGAAAAGAAAAAAACAGAAAACCAAATTATTTGTGGCAAATGTGGGGGAGAAAAATGTCAATAAATTATTGTTCCTTTGTCAATATTGAGCAAACTAGATACAATTACAATTTGTTATACAGCACTATGATATTTGTGATAATCAAAATATTATGTTTACATAGCACAGTGCTACCAAAAGGATTCATCACAGTTGTTACGCTCTGCGTTGCTGTTATCCATAGACACATTTCAGGCTACAGGGTAAGCCACAGCTGCAGCACAGAATTACCACAGTATTATAAATCAATAGTATGCAATTAACAGGGATTTGTACAAATAATCAAAAAATGCTTTTTTTTTAATCATAAATTAGCTAACAGAAGAAAGGTTTTTTTCAGATCTTAGAGGTTTGTTATTTGTCACATTTTTCCCCATACAATCTGTGGTTATTTGTTGTTCTGTGGTTGCGGATGATCCCGTTGAAAGGCTAATCTTGGAGATGCTGGCACCTTATGGCACTTTATAATGGATGTGTAATGACAGCCGGTTGGTAAGTAGAGCAACGTGTCTGCCATTTTAGCATATTCAAAGTTTTGCGTAGTGATCTCCTTATGGTAAAGTCCAGCACAGATGAAAACCTAAGCGGGTTAGCAGGCAAACAGGTACAAAAGCAGAACAACCCATCAACAGACTAAGACAGACAGAAACCGTCCACCCAGCTCCCAGTGAATGCTGACAGTTCACAAATGTGCAGACACACCTCGTTAGATCTCCGCTGGTGTTCATTTGCGCAACGCTCCACCTACGCAATGAGTAGGATTATGGGAATTCGATTGAGTGCGTAGCCCCGCTGTATGTGCAGGCTGAGTATGGACTGGGTGATGAGAAGAAATCTAACGAACAATGGGTCTGTTCATGTGCATTTTTTGTAACTGATTATTATGCAGCCTACTGGATATTAGCTCATCCCCAACACCGACCACTAATTTATTAACACCAGGCTGACTTCTGTATTCTCAGCAGCAGGCTCCAAAGAGATAAAAGGTCCCACATGAGTATTCAACGTTCTTGTGGGTGATGGCTTCCCTCAGGTGCACTGAGGGAGCAAAAGCCTAATTGGGACCTTTAAAGCTAGTCAGTCCAGAATGACAGCTATTCTTTGGAAATCTGTCATAACATATTTAAGTTTAATTTGGGTCCAATTATGTGAGTTTCCTCTTGGAATTATTTTATCAACATTATTTAATATTTCATAAAATTAAGAGGTTGGATTGCAAAAGGACAGTTTTACAGCACACACCAGAACAAATCTGTTTTCCATACTTCATCTTGAATTCAGGAATTGATCTGATTGAAGTGGAATCAGATCATTCTGGATCATCTTGCATGTACATAGTGCATGTATAGGTTTTGTATAAAAACCAGTTACATCCTAAGCAGCTATCTACATGAGATATACCGTAGAAACGATAAAATGGACAGTGAGACATCTGTTGACGTGTCTAAGGGGTTGTTAGTTTTTTCAAGGCAGCTGCACAAAGTGAAAGCTTATTGTGTGTGGGTTCTGTGTCTTAATTGAGAACTGGCAAAATAAAGATGTTTTTGTCAGTGCTAAAGTAAACACAGTTGGGTGATAAACATTGATGTTTGATCCAGAATCAAAATCTCTGGTTTTGGCAGTGTGACTAGAAACTGTAAACCAAAAAAAGAAAAAGGAAGTGAAGGAAATGATAGCCACATGAAAGACAAACAAGAGAGAGCCAGTAAAGCTATAAAGATATAGAAAAGTAAACTGAAAAATAATCTTGGTGTATTAACCACATTAAAAAATAGTTCAAGTCATTATATGTTGTATGAATTATGGGGAAGTAATGCTCATCGTGGTACAGTCCAGATTTCATAAGCTGCTGCTGTGTGTGTGACAGATGGTTCTCGGTGTGATGACTGTCAGGATGACTCAGCATTCATCCATTAAAGGATTAGATATTCTGCAGATCAAAGCTTCAGCAGAAAAGCTCGTCTGCTCCAGTACGTCGCCTTTCTTGCCTCATTGTTTTACGATGCATTAGAAATAAAGCTAATCCAGCTCAATTACCCAAACAATATAAAACAAGAAGTACGCTAACAACACTGTAAATTATTCTCTTGTACAAATTACTTTCATATACTAATTTATAATCATGTATTTGCTACAGGAAATGTATCTTGGGATAAATGTAATCATCACTGAACTTCAGGATCTTCATCTGTCGACTAAATAAATAAATATTTGTGACAAATGTGAAGGTTTTTGCAATAAATTATCATGTGCTACTGCCAGATTCCTGCATGCATGTCACTGACATGAATTTTATTTTACAACAACTTTACTACAGCTATTTATAGTAACTCTATCACTTCGCATCCTCCTAAGTGTTCATATGTGGAATTAACCAGCAGGGACGTAAAGTGTTTCAGCCCATACTGTTCAGTACCCGACTCTTCTGATATGAAGCCATGCTGTTGTAATAGCTACGACATATCAATCCCTGAAAACATGAAATCTCGATGGGAGCATATGTTTCATAGAATTTTTAGTTTTCCACTTTGCCTCAGTCCTTTGTAGATGAGCTTTGGTCCAGAGAAGACCATCTCACTTTCCCTTTTCAGGGTCGTATGGTTGTCATAAGATGAGAGGAGGGGTATATCCTGGACAGGTCACAAGTCCATTACATGGCTAACACAGAGACACAGACAACCACATTCAGAGCTCACATGCATGTCTTTAGAACAGACAGGGGCACACAGAGAACATCAACACACTGTAAGAACAAAGCAGGCCCCACCTTGTTAACATTTTTCTAAAAGCTGTTAAAAATGTTGATTGGCTTAGTCAGAAAATATTGTGCGGCACATTGTGACTGAAGAGAAAACCATGTAAAGTCGTTGGTTGGTCTATTAGTCAGATCAAATGATGTACACAGTTTTTATTTGCGAGGGTGTGAAAAATCATCCCATTGTAGCAAATGTTAAAGGTTTGGCTGTGGAGTAACTCACATGTTCATCAGCAAGGACTATACTTCACGAACAAGTATGCATAATTTGGAGATGCTAGCGGTTTAAACCAAACAGTATTTTTCGAAGTGTTTTTTATACCATGGGAAAAAGAATGGATAAAGGCGTTTATACTGTACACTCTGGTTTAAACTTTTCCCAATGTTAATATTAATAAAATTTGTTCCCTCTACTTTAGCTACACGTATGCTAAAGTAAAAGTGGTGACATGAGGCATGAGCTACGTATCCCATATGTTGAAATTGGACAGCAGTGTGAGGAAAGAGAAGAGAGAAGGGGTGGGCATGGTGCTCGGGATAAAAATCAGGTAACAAGGAGTGAAGGGAGTGTAAGGGTGAGTCAATGAGATGATACAAGGGAGGAAGGACGGGACAGGGAAGTCTATAATCGGTTGCCTGGAGAGGATTAACCTGTCTGCCTCAAGCCTCTCCCTTCTGCTTTAAACAATATACCAAATACCTGGGTTACAATGGCAACTACCCTCTTTGCCTTTAACCCATAATAAAAATGATTAATTAGGCATGAGACTCCCAGTAAGGGAATTGTATTGTCTGCCTGTCCAGGTAAGCGGAACACAAGTTACTGTATGCTACATTAGCCTCTGCGTTTCCTGACTGCTTCACCACAAACACTATGATTAAAAGGCAGGGAAGGGCATTCCCTTCCTTTAATCTTTGGATTTAATTTTGATTGACGCTTTGAGACTTCATACCCCACACACAGCAGACATGTACACATTTCACCGCGCACACACTCCCAACCTCAGATGTAGCCGCGAGGCAAGCAGCTACTAGTTTGTGTGAGAAACCAGAGGCCGCTAGACACACAGAAACACAGACAAACACTCCTATGAAAAGATGAGAGCACACTTGCGATGTTCCCACCATGCCACTGTATGACAACACACAATAGGACAGGAAATAACACCGAGAATACACACACCTTCATCCTGCATTCTGACTGAACAAACACTTGATTGAAAATAGTAAGATTAATGGATAAATGCTTTGCTCAATAGCAACAGTGCAATGTCTGACAATTACGTATGAGAACAAAGACTCATTTTACAGACAGTGTAATTGTGTAATTGCAGACCTGGGCTGTGGATGCTTGCTTTATCTGATTATTCATCTTACAACAATTGTTCAAATGTAATAATAAACAATGTTATGATGGTCTGAATAACTTGGCGGATGATCGATTACCTACTTTATACTTTTTTTTCTACCTTCAAAGCATGTGTACAACTCTGTGTTAAAATGTTGCCAGTTGAAACACTGAAACAACAAAAAACTGTAAAACTTTTCTTTTTTTGCAGGACTACAGGAAGTACATTAGCTCCTCTATTGCAAGAAATGGGAAGAGCAAAAGCTACACAGTGGCGATTGACAACAACCCACCCATGAACTTCATGACTGATGTTGGATCAACTAAAGAGGCTGCTGATGATCCATGAAAGTCAGGCTTACCAAGATGAATCCTAGTCATAACTTTTAGTAACTCTCTTTTCTTTCTCGTAAAGTGTTTTACGCACCTGTGCTGAAGGAGTGAGCAAAAAAGATAGCAGATTAGCAGATAAGAAATCCTCCAGAAGCAAAGCGACAAAAATATAAATCAAAACAATGATTAAGGTTATGGTTCTTTTGCTGATAACATTTATGCACATTTACACACATTCTCTCACTGATTGAAATCTATATAAAAAATTGTAAAACAACAACAAACACAGAGCCTTCACTTCCCAAAACACATTATGAATCATATATTCATTCAAATCCATTATTAGAAAACATTGGCACAGTTTATAGACCGAGATGAGAGTCAAAAAACAAAAAAACACAAACATATTAGTAGATATTCAGTGTTTTTAAATGCTGCGACTCTTGCCATGTCCTCAACCCATTCTTGTATTGAGAGTACTCTATAGCACTTTCATCTTATCAAAAAACTCAATCTGCCTATCATGAAGCTAGTTTTTTTTTCTCAGGACTAAATACTGAAATTGGGTCATCTATAATTGTGTCTCACTGTAAAATTTTAATGGTAATATATCAATAATATACCAATCTTTAATGGTATATTATGCAAGTTTGTTTGTTATGACTCTGTATTCATGTACAGAAGTAGATACACAAAAGTTAGTGTGTACTGTATCTTTTCTATGTTCCTGTTGTAGCAAATTTAATTACACTCTTTGTGTGATTCTGCATTTCTCCAACTAAATCACATTAAATGACAGGGTCGCATTGTGAAAGATATATCAGTTATATTCATACGTGTCAAGAAACTCATACACTTTTTCAATACACATCCGTGTATATAAATCACACAAAGAAAAGAAAATATTGTAGGTTTTGTCATCTCACTCCCATTTTTCTTTCTTTCTCTCTTTGTTATTCATCTCTGCATTTCACAGAAAAAAAAATCTGTACCCACAAACACTTAAAGTTCTCCAGGAAAAAATAGAATCAAATAAAAATGTTTGTGGCCGATACCCAGTGATGACTGTTACAGCTGAAACCCACATGCGGCAGAGCCACATACCTCATTAAAGACCCAGGGATTAATTTTTTAAGCATCACGTCCTTAAACGTCCTTCTCACAGTGTAGGTAGCTGTATGAAACTCTTAATCAAATCATCTTTTCAATTTTAAACTTTACATTGTATATAATGATACACAATGTCAGAGTCATTTGTAGAGATTGGCTAACCTTAGCTAAAATCTACACCCCAGTGGCGAATGTGATTAGATTCAGTTTCGGATAGTCAAGTTTATTCTAATGAAGCCAACAGACAGCCACTGTTTGTTGTTCTTGTTACTTATGCATTTTTTAAATAACATTTTTTAATATCAATTTTCAACATTGTTCGTTGTTTGTCATTCCATTCAGGGATACAGCACAGCTATCTGTCAAGGCTGCAACACCGAGTAGTAGTGGGTGGCATATTAACATCTTTGAACCAGTGGCTGCCTTTGTATATTAATAAAATAATAATAATGTATACTTTATTGATCCCCGTGGGGAAATTCCTCTCCGCATTTAACCCAGCAGTGTGTAGGGATGGTACCTTGCTCAGGGGTACCTCAGGGTAGCCGTTCAGTGGATTCGAACCCCTGACCTTCCGATCATGGGGCCACCACGCTACCTACAGTAAGAAATTTAACCAACTGGGGGTGTTTTCAGTTTTTCTAGTTCTAGACTAAGAAAAAACATTGTATTGTGAATGCACAATAAAGTTACACCATCTACTAAGAAAGAATAAGATTTATATATTAAAAATGAAACAAAAGGGTATGTTTTTTAACTTCATTTTTTTTAGATTTTGTTATGGAGAACGTTAAACTTAAGTCTTTTCTTCATTTTTCCATGTTCGTTTTAATATTCAAAGAATAAAGACAGATCTATAAATGTAATTTTCACCTTTTTTGAATTATTGGCTATAATTACATTAACATTTTACTCATCAGGTTGATTTCTAAGGTTTAAAGAAAACCAGCTAACATCATATTCATTCCCACAGGGCAAGAACCACAAGCAGCCAGATGAGCATCAACCAACCAACCAATCATCTTAAGTGAAGAGAAACATAGCAGGAGTACGACAAACAGTCGAATGGCTTAGCAAAAAGAAAGGAGAGGAAAAAAAAGAAAAGCCCATCAATCAAGTTGTCAGCTTGCCAACATACCAATCAAACAGCCATCCACTGAGGAGGCAACCATACCAGGCAACCACGCCTTGGGGTTTAGCACTGTGTGGCCTGCCACCACACATATTTGTACATTTCTCTGCCACATGGGATATTCAAAAGACAGAGATTAATTACACGCAGCAGGGAGAGATTATGTCTTGTTTACCCCAGAAGAATGCCATCTGTACAGTGCCAAGCCAAGCCCAAAAAAGCAGACCTGTGACTGTACAGGGCTACCTGCTCGGGAGCACTTAACCCTATGCCACCCACATCCTGTCTGCGTTACACAGGTGCAGTCGTACTTTGTTCAACAAATAAGAGAGATACAAGAAACTGTCAGTGTCTGGAATTTGAGTTTATTGTACAATTAGACTATAGCTATGAAGCCACCTGAAATGGCATATAAATGGGCTGAAGAGGGCAAAGAAAAGTGGACTCTAACTGAACAGAGTGGAGCAGAACTACTTACTGTTGCTTAGATATTTATACCAATCATTTCCCAATGCGGGACAATAAGAAGTCTGGACAGCGACATCAAAAGTTTTCCTCTAACACACCAGTTTCTACACAGTCTCTCTGGCACACTGAGTGATATATCAGCTATTGTTTATCTACATGCTGTCAGATCGTAATCAGTTTATTACAACCATCTAACATGACCACGTTCTGCTCTGACTTTTGCTGACTTTAGACATAACCGCCAAGCTCAAACAGAGAAAATAAACACATCCTCTGTGATCAGCCATGCTTGGTTAACATCACTGACAACAAGATGTATTTCATACAGTCATAAAATAGTTGTGTCACGCTGCAGTTTCAGAAACCAACGAAGCATGGGCATGCCGCTTTTTGATGTAATGCTCTCCTGCTCTGTCAGCAGATGTGTTAGGAGAGGTGTTGCTGGCACGGTTGCTGTTCTGATGAACAGCTAATTGTGTCAAGTGTCTCGCGTGTTATGTTTGGTTTCATATTTTATCTCTGTGAGGTGTGACTATGAAGACAGCAAGGTGTGCAAGTCTTTATCGGGTCTTGTGATCCGGCATTAAACACACAGCTCAAGAATCTAGCATGCCTAATATAAATCATCATGGAAATGGATGGAGGTAAAAAGCAGTCGATGCATCATAGGAAAGGATATTTGGAGAGTTTTAAACAGCAATTTTCATCTTATAAGTCTTCTCTTCCAGAAAAAAAATTCTCTGTCCTGATTTCTTATTGTTTGTATACACTTCAATCTTTTAGATCACCAAGCAAATTTTAATGATAACCCAAGTTATCATAAAAAATGCCATTTTTAAATGAAGATTGTCCCAAGTGAGCTTGAGCTTCAGGACACAAACTGATGTTTGGACATTTTCCTTCAGGACTTTCTGTTAGAGAGCAGAATTCATGGTTCCATTAATTACAGCAAGTCGTCCAGCAGCAAAGCAGCTCCAGGCCATCACACTATTTGAGAGATGCTGTGTTAATTTTATGCCAGATGTTTTGGGACTCAAACCTTCCAAAAAGTTCAACTTCTGTTTCATCAATCCAAAGATTGTTTTCCCAAAAGTCTTTGAAATCATAAAGATGTTTTTTTCCCCTGACAAATATGAAACAAGCCTCTGTGGGGGGTTTGTGTGGTTTTTGCTGTGGAATTCTCCCATTGATTTTTGCCCAGTCTATTCTAATCATGCACACTGACATTAACTGAGGCAAGTGCAAACTGCAGGCCTCACCTCTGTATAATTGCGCTCACTGTGGTTTGCTGGAGTCCCAAAGCCTTAGAAATGGCTTTGTAACCATTTCCAGACTGACAGATGTCAGTGACTTTGTTTCTCATTAAAAACAGACATTTACACCACGCCATGATGTGTTGTTTATTGAAATCTTTTAGCCTAGTTCGTGTTGTCAGACAGGTGACTTCTTGATTCAACAGGTCTGACAGTAATCAGACCTAGGTGTGGCTAGTGAACTTGAAAAAAATTTGGTTACTCCCAGTTACTTCATAATTTAGCAAGGAGAGGGGCAATTACTTTTTCACATAAGGCCAGGGAGGTCTGCATAGCTTTAAAAACTGCATTTTCTAATTACTCAGGTTATCTTTGCCACAGATAAATTAACATTGCTCTGATTTTCTGAAACATGTAAGTGTGACAAATATGCAAAAAAAAAGTCCAAATGGATTTTACCCTCAATATTTATTAGTTACTACTATTAAATATAGAACTTGGGTATTACATACTACAGTGCCTGCTGTTTCTTTGCTTGATGCACTTGCCTGGATGGTTGGTCTTCTTTTCCAGAGTGATGAAAAAACCCTTTGTGTTTGAGGTGTTTTGTCAGTTGCTACTTCTGCTCGTAATACTAATACTTGATTTATGGCTATGTAAATTAATTATGTACGCCTGATTTGGTAGAGAACTGGGTCATTGTAGATACAAGAGCTCATTAAACATTAAATGATAAGATCTACAAACACAACGTTAGTAATACCTGTTAGCCTTTCCCCTAGTTCCTCCTTGAGGCCATGCCCTGTTTGATGTTCTGGATGAGAGATAGTATTTGTTAATGCTGCCACTGGCAGAGACCTACCAGGTCAGCACTACCTCAAGTTGGGTCATGTCAGGCTGCCTGTGGGTGGCAAACATTACCTTAGAAATACTCAGATATGGAAGGAGAAGCTGTGGAAAAAAGGACAGAGGTGTGCTCTTTTCTGTGTGTTTGAGTTGGGTTTGTACAGTTGTGGCCAAATGTTTACATGTATTCATCACGGGTGTGAATGTCATGGTACGTTTGAACTTTTAATGATTTCTTTAAACTGTTCTTTTTCCAGGGTGGATTTATTATACAGCATACATTTTAATGACTTAAATAAGTATTGGGTGCACAAGTTTGAATGTAATTACATTTTTTTCTAATACACAGAGGGTCAAATGTGTACAAATACATACATAATACTATACTGTATATTACCATACTATTACCATACTATAACTGCTCATATTTTGAGTTATACTGAATAAAATAATGAAACTGTACGAAACCAACCAATCAGTAAAACCTTTAATAAATCAAGATAAACACATCACTATGGTTTCAGAACGTAAAAAAAAATACCCTGTGCAATTATTAAAATTCTGCATTCAAGCCCAAATTCACTGCACTGCAATTATAGGTTTTTGAATTTGATATCATGCAGGCATAATTGGTCTTTCTGTTTATAATACTTGGTGCAATTTGTAAAGTCATACAAATAGACACAAGTGAAGCATGATGAATAACTTCACCTGCTGTGGCCTTGTTTGCCACCCCGTTCTTTACAGTGCAGCTAATCCACAGATCCACTAGAGATCCCTTTATGCATTCTCCATGAGTGGAGGTCTGCAGCTTTGAGCATAGGCAGCCTAACTGCCCCCCGTGAGACCAGCATTAGCAAGGGAGCCTGAGCCTGTCAATTACCCCCAGGAGTCACTAAACCCAAGCACATCGATGCTCTAACACAGACCTGCGCGCAGCCGTTCTTTCATGTTAGGTAGAGGAGAGGTGGCATCATGGATATGTATGACATGTACATACACACAATCACACACCCAGACAGCTGTGATTTCCCCAGGTAGCCTATCTAAGCCTGCAGAGAAAGGACTTGTCAGAGGCCTTGTTTAACAAAGATGTCAAAAGGAGTGCAGTGCGGTGCAGCTGACGGGGGGTGAATTTGATTTTGACAGAGATGTTTCATCCTGTACTGCTTTGATTGACAAGCAGACAAGCTCCCAGTTTAACCCAGCACACTGACAGAGCACCTCCTGAATGATCAAGTGGTAACACAACTCAATTTAAGCAGCTGTTCACATTCAAGAGGTTTTGTGGGGTCAAAAAGGGTTTTGCATTTGAATCGACCGCAATCTTTGGTGTGTGCGTGTGCGAGAAAGACCGGTACATATGCTGGGCAATTTCAACTAAGCTAGCAAATGAAAGAATGGACATAACGGCCAGTCTAACAGTTTGGTTAAGACTAGAATATCTCAGAGCAACTACATAAATTTGCTTTAAATTTTGCACATATATTCAAAGTCCTAAGAGTGTGAACATGCTGACTTTTCTCTACTGCCAAGAGCAGTAGATCAAATGGCTCACTTATCCTAAGAAATAAATCCAAATCTCTGGATCCATCAATTCTGCATCATTTGCCAAACAGCAGCAGGGTTGGCATTATCTTTTCATATGGTGCAGGCTGTGTACAGACACCTTTCCTGACTGAAAACGTATTGCCTCGCAGTCTTGGGCTGACGAGTTTGTGAAACTTTCTATTAAGCAGCTATGCTGTAATTTAAATCAAAAGAGCAGAACTTATTGGCTTCAATGATTCACTATATATAAAAAATGGTCATAGTCACCATGACATCTGCTGTCTGCATTTTAAAAACCTCTATGTTAGCATTTTTGTCACTAAGTAACAAAATAAAAGAAATCCTACAATTGAACTAACAACAAGCACTAAGAATACTGAACTGATGTTTCAACCTGGAAAGGGGTTAAACCAGGGATGGGCTATCTCAGTCCACGAGGGCCGGTGTCCCTGCAGGTTTTAGATGTGTCCTCGAACCAACACAGCTGATTTAAATGGCTAAATTAGCTCCTCAACATGTCCTGAAGTTCTCCAGAGGCCTGGTAACGAACTAATCATGTGATTCAGGTGTGTTGACCCAAGGGGAGATCTAAAACCTGCAGGGACACGTGGACTGAGATTGCCCACCCCTGGGTTAAACAGTAAACATGCCTGAAATACAGATCAATAGATCAATTGCAACTTAACAATTTGCAAGCCCAGATGCCAAGCATAAACAGCCAAGAGGAAGACAAAAAGCTTCGCTATAAACACCCTGAAATAACCCGCCTGGAAATGTGATATGATGATATAAGGTAAGAGACGTTTACAGAAAATAAGAGACAAAGCAGCCAAGTGAAAAAGCGTGTGGCATCAAGTACCAGAACCAACACTGCAGAGCATTCCTTTGAGTGTCCAGTATGTAGTCAACTATGTGTGTCAGACTTTGGCCCACAAGGTAAACTAATGAATGGTACTAGGTTGTACTATACTGACCACAATAATTGATCATATACACCAGCGGTCCCCAACCTTTTTTGCGCCACGGACCGGTTTATGCCCGACAATATTTTCATGGACCGGCCTTTAAGGTGTCGCGGATAAATACAACAAAATAAAACCAGTACCGGTACCGAAAAAAAGAAAATTTATTCATAACACACGTGAAAAGACCCAGGAAAACCGAGTAAACGATAAAAACGATAACAAAATAACGCTGAAAACAGATAAAAACCCTGAAAACTATACATTTCACACCTGAGCCTCAACTCTCGCAGCCCGGTACCAAATGATTCACGGACCGGTACCAGTTCGAGGCCAGGGGGTTGGGGACCGCTGATATACACCGTGCATATAAATAAATATGGTCAAAGTCACCATCACTTCTGATGACTGCATTTTGAAACCTCAACGTTAGCGTATTGATCACGTAACAGAATAAAGAACATCAAAAGTGGAGCATCAACTTCTTAGATGGTCTGTACCTTACAGTACGCTGTGTTATTTGTCAGAAAATGCAATTAAAATGATCATAAAGCCACCAACTCTACCAACACGGTGGAAGGGTCTAGCTTGAGTTACAAGAGTTTTGGCCCAGCAGAAAGCGCCGGGCTCCTGCTTAATGTGTTTGGATACCAGTGAATCAAAGTAGCTTCCTTTTAAGCCTTAATACAGTGAGTTTAGAGAGAAATCAGTTTTTAGGAAGGAGGGGATTTGCTAAAGAGGCTGTGACCATGTTGATTTCGCTTTTTGAGTTTCACATTTTTAATCGATATAGAAATGCCTCAGTCAGTTTTTCCACTTTCATCTTGGATGAAATTAGTTTTCACATACAAGAAGTATGACTTCCATAACCTGAACTTAGATAACAAAAAGAAGTAAAAAGATTTTTGACTTTGTTAAAAAGAAGATGCTGCCTAAGAGAAACATTTTGACCTGTTTCCTATCAGACCCCAAGCACTGCTAAAAAGGACTCCACCATTAATGAACTCCTGTGACTGTCTGGAGCGTGGGACGCATGAGAAATATCAAAAAGATGGGAAAAAACCCCCACTAGAGATGTAATCTCCTCTCCTGAACCTGTCTGCTGCCTTTTGGTTACACTTGCAAACAAACGGTGTGTGGAAGAAAAAACCTCGCTCCCGTGGGAGGTGAAGACAACCCAGACAATGATTGGCAGCAGCTTAACAAAGCACCTGTCTGACAGACAACACGCACACACATGCACAGATACACAAACATGCAAACAAACACTAGAACATGCGCTATTCTATGCCTCTACAAATGAGGCAGAAAGAGAAATGGTCTTTAACTCACTGCTGCCCTTCCAAATTGGTGTGAGAGGAGGAAAGGCGAGAAATAGCATTACAGCATAACAAAATGAGTGTGGGACATTATGCAGAGGCAAACAGTGAGCGTTCCTAGAAGAGGAGGAGAAGATGTGGTGACATCAGACTTAAAGCCCAGAGATGGGGCTTGTTAGCAGGAAGCTCTATTAGGTTCGCCTCATGCCCTTTTCTCCATTCTCCTTTGTGCTCCTCACCTCTCCCAGCAGACCTAAATTGGACTCCAGGACTCCACCTGACTCCCCTCCCAACCTGCACCGCTCATGTATATGCATCTCAAATCCCCTCTAGACACGGGCAGATAGGCAGGCCAGGCATAGCACTAGCCTCACCTAACAAAAGCAATTTACTGCGATAGACCGTTTGGGTCAAGTATCCTGTGTGTTCCCCTTCAATTGTTTTAATCAGGCCAAGGTAGCAGGAGAAAAAGGGCTCGGAGGCACCTAAAGGCACCTTTCCACTTGGCCATTATCTTCTGGTGGGTGAATCGTGGATGTGGCTGTTAAGAGAAACCGATATGACAGCCCATCTGTTAGACAAGTCAATTAAAAAAGATAGGAACTTTTTTAAGGGTGAAAAATGCATATAGACATATATGTTTTCTGGAAATTAAAGGACAAGTTTGACACCAGACAGGTGGGAGCGAATACCAAGAGGAGAAAAACACTTGTTAAATGGAGACTTTGACATTTGTTATAAGAGTTGTTAAAGCTCTCTGGAGCAGACAAATGATCACACTGCAGAGTGAAAACTTTTTACAGTTGCCCTTTGGCTCCTTTAAAGTCCCATTACAAGTTGCTTTTCTATTTAAAGCATTTTCCAGCAAAGTGGTAGATTTACCAATACTGCCAATTTATAAGTTATTATAACTTATACAAAAATAATGCAGCTATTCTTCAGTGACATTTATAGTGAAAGTTTAGTATTCGCCTGCTTGATGCAAGGATTTAAACACACTTGCAAACTGAGTTTTAAACAATTCATATATACATATATGTGTGTGTGTGTGTGTGTGTGTGTGTGTGTGTGTGTGTGTGTGTGTGTGTGTGTGAATAAAATATTTACAAGCCAAAGAATTTAACAGATTGCAGAGAAAAAAAACAGAACTACTATCTGAATTGTTCTTGTTGTCAAGTTTGATCCTGACTTGCATGTAGTGCTGATTAGCAGGCGTAGTGGAAGCTTCAGATCTAAGCAGCAGTTCAAAATGCTGGAAAGTGAAGTGATGCGTTGGAACTGAAGTGATGATTCTTTAGTGTGATATGTGTCATTAGCTCAGCTAAATCAGCTCTCATCCTGATTCAGGTCACAAGAGAACAAACAACAGCTGCAGAGACAAAAGACGAAAAATGCACATAGATTCCACTGATCAAAAACAAACGTTCATATCCTCAGGCAGTCATGCCTTTACATGATCCACCTTTACAAAGACTCTAAATGTTTTAATATCTGAAAATCCACAGGTGTTGATTCTTCTTGGTGTGAGCTGTCACAGCCCAGTGTCTTTGATATCTCTTTGGCCCGAGGCAGCTTTACTTGAAATACAACCGACAGACACCCTCACGTGAATTGATTAGAATTCTGTTTGACAAGCTCAGCGTGGTTCAGTAATAACATGGCATTCACCTGACAATCAATTCAGCTTTCTGCAAAATTTCTATGTTGATAATACCTTTTTTTGCCTAGTTATTCTAATGGAGGTCATCTAAATCTACATCAGCAATTTAAGAATTCAGGAAAATCCAACACTCCACTCCATGTATGCAGGAATCTTTTAGTATCCTTTACACCAACCTATAATTGGTATCTATAGAGCACTACTGGATCAGTGTTACTCTAGATGTCACTGTAAGGTGAGGTATTTCTAACAAACCACATAACCTGTCACTCACTGAAAATTGTATTATAACACTCAAGAGTTCAGACTACTTGAAACCAGCAAGTCACAACAAATACCTTGAAAATACAGTAAGAACCACATGGGATGTTGTGAACTGACCTTTACAAAGTTGGCGCTGGTTGTTAACGTGCTACAGCGTACTGACAGATGCATGACTCACAAAAGAGTTTTGACAGACTGACTTCAGCCATGCACGTCTGAATCTAACAAAGCTCACGGAACTTACACAAACCATTTGTATAAAACAGCGTGGGTGGAATTTCGTGGTAGCTATGCGCTGTACCAACTCCACACCCATATCTGAATGTGTTATATTTAACTAATCTGTTTATGTTTATCCCCTGATGTTTCCTCGGAGATTCACGTCTAAGCTCTTTGACGAAATCTCAATAGCCGCTGCCTTGATAACCGTGAAATTGAAATTACAATCAGTAATGCTGATTCCATGACTTGGCATCCAGTGGAAGCATAAGACAAAAATGCCACTTTGTCCCTCACAAAACTACTTGCCTGGCTGTACGCTTCTTTTTCAAATGTGACAAAAGATTGGGAGAAAACCCTGAGAGGTAGGTATGTTCCTCCAGTGAGGATAAAATATGACAAGCCCTTAGTTTCACTGTGCTTTTTTATAGTTGCAGAAAGCATGAACACTTTCCATAAACTGTCAAAATGTTTAGAGCTACACATCTCGCACCTTCAAACGATGGCGTGCGTAAAATGGAGGATGATATTTGAAAGGAGTTATTACTAGAGACTCTGACTGGCAAATTCTGCTTCTTCGAATACTTGCAAGGCAATTGTCCATGTCACAGGCAGAATCAGGTTAAACCTGTAGACAAACCTACAGGAGCAAGAAGAATGTGTTGATCAAAAGCCACAACGACTAAGGTTTCATCTTTTAATATTAGAAGTAACACAAGATGAGGCTTTCTGGAAATCATGACTTATAAAATGATGATCAAATATAAGATATTCCGTATATATCTCCCTTAATGTTATAATGGAAAGCAGGAAAGCGCTTTGAACACAGCTCTGCACTCCAAAACACAACATCCAAGAACTGACAGTAATATCGCAAACCTTCAGTAGCGTTATGAAAAGGATAGCCATCACAAATGACAATAACTGCCTCTAATCTAACATGCTGAACTAAATGCAAAAATGCATCAAGACGATAATGCAATAAATAATGAACTTTATCTGCACACAAACTATGACTCCTTAGATGAAGGCAACCAATCAAAAACATCTGGCATGTTTGTGAAACTTGAAGTGAAAAGTACTGAGAATGAGTGATTTCGATAATACGTGCACTGAATAGTTTTTTAAAAATTCTCATGCCTATCAAAAACAGGCTCTCCAAAGGTGACTTCATGCCTTTCTTTGTCTTCGAGGTACCTCATTGGTTTAAACTTTCCATGCTCTGACACACCCAAACATTATAGTCTTCTCCCTTATTACATCATGCAATCTTGCTCATTTGTCTGATTTACATAGTACACGGGTGGAGCATGGCAGACATCCTGAAACCGTTGAACTTCAGCCCAGCCTTAGAGGCTTTCCGCTTTTTAAAAAAATTGTAACTTTCAAACACAGTTGCGATTCTGTCAGGCAGCAGCCGGCGGATAAAAGATAATTTGATCGCTCTCTCATTTTCATTTAATGTCATGATGAGTCATTTGGGAGTGTTAATCATGAGCCACAGTTTACACATGCACATGCATGCTCTTGCAATTGTCCAGCTGACTGCGTGCATACTAAAAAAAAAAGAAAAAAAAAGCAGAATCAAAAACTTCTTCACATAATGTAAATCTATTTATTTGTGCACTAATGCCCGCACACTGTATGTGCATGATTATGTTTGTTTTGACTGTTCAATTCAAAGCCAGACATTAAGAGTAAAAGTCTCCCAGGGTGTGCTCTGAACTAGGCTTCCTGCATCTTTACTTGTTACTGCAGCTACTCACGTGTGCATGCTTTCGCCAATGCTCGGCTCCTTTGTTTTTGTTTGTGAGCCAATTCTTTTAACAGCAGTAACTGACAGGTCACGCTTCGGGGAATTCTGTCGTGCTAAGGAAAGGAAAGCAGACAGCGAGAGAGACAGTGCAAAGGACTCGAGGGAAAATCTGCACGGTGATAATTACACTGTCCTTCACCTCCTCTACTTAACCTCAAGATCATGTAGACCAAAATCGTTCTTGTCACTCTACAGGAAGCACTATCTGTGAGGTAATGATAGTCAAGCACTAAAGGGGGACTGACCTCTATAAGGAATATCAAAGATAGCCACAATAAAGTGTAAAAGTCCATTGATCTTGTTCTGCTCACTGTAAAATATGATAATGTTAATATGTACAACATATGCATGCACTTTATTAATTTAATCATCTTCATTTTTTTACTTTTAATTGTTAGAGTATCACTGCATGCTGCAGGGAGCAACTGCTTGTGATTAGGCTGTTCTTCTGAGGTAAAGATTTAAATCTGGACTTCGGGTTAATCAAGCGTGGCAAGAAATCCTCCAAAGTTCTTCAGCATCTCCCGCGCACGTGCTAATTTTAATGGTGTCTTTGGACGAAGCTTTCTCAACCTTTATTCTCAACCCTTATTCTATACTCAACCATCCTTCAACCATGTAATTCACCACGTGCAGCTCTATGAAGGGATACAGATTCATAAACCAACATGCTACATTTACACGTGTTTGTTGCCTAATGTAAACACCGTTGGTGTAAAATCTCTCTCAATCTTTCAGAGTGGAAATTATGTGGGCTGTCTGTAAGGCAGATTGTTTTTCAAGGGCTTATTTTTCGTCACAGGTTAAAAATAATTTAGTCATAACTCCTCCAGGGTAAAAAAACACCATAGCTGATTGAGGCAAACCACAAGCAAGAGTTTTAATGATGACCAGAGGCACGATTAGAAAGAGCGATGAAAAGATTAAACCTCAGACTATTTCAACAATTTCCCTTGTGTATCTATCTGAACCTTCTTGTTACTAAAAAAATAAAATAAAAATAAACTCTGCAGCAACTTTTTGAGGAATTTCAGAATTTCTGTTTCAATTCTGAATGTACGTAGTTAATGTGGGTATCTGTATAATCTGAATGCGGTCACATTCTGTGAATGTATTTTCGCACATTGTACACTTCCTGTCAAATTTTGGTCCTGGAAAGCTACTACTTGACAAAAGACAGTGGAGGCATAACTCTGATTTTACAGCATGACACTTCATCCATTAATTTGTGCACGTAAGAAGATCCTAAAGTGCTTTCTTGGGATCATCCTGCCAAAAATCTTTTATATCAGTTTCCCAAGATTGACTCAGAAAGCTAAATTTAATTATCTCTAGGCCTTAACAGATTAGTAAAAAGACTGTTGTACTCTACCATGAATTTACAAACTATAAAGACTATCTTTTCAATATTAGGTTGCAGCCTGTCCATAGTAAGCATCCAAATCTTCTTAGGAATTGAAAATCCTTTTGTAAACTTCATTTTTTCTTCATGCTTGAAGTGGATTTAACAGGTGAAATCAATAGGAAATGAAGGCTTTCACCTGGATTCAGGGGCTCTTTTGAGTTTATGAGAACAGCATGTTGTTTTTTGTGCTCTTTATGTGTGTGAATACAACAAATAAGCATTGTGTGTAGAAGAGAGGAGCTTTCTGGCCAATGCAAAGTGTGTGAACACCTTGTTTTGACTAGAGCCGTGAGAGAATTGCCACTCTGCCATTGAAGCAGTTCGTGCGTGTTGATAGAGGCAGGTTAAGAGTGTCAGTCTTGCATCACGCGGTCGCCCTGCCTTCAATGTTGTTGCTACAGCTATTCAAATGCTCCTCTGTCACTTTGACACACCAACTGTGTCAGAACAAGAGGGAGAACGGTAAACGGGAAGAGCGTCTGTATGTTTGCGCACATGTGTATGCCAGCTTTCTTTGTAATCACATGCCTCTTTGGCTGAGTTATTGTGACGTTTCATTGCAGGATCTCTGCGCATCTGTGCATTTCAAAGCCCATCCTCGCCGAAGTGACTTTGTGACAAACAGGCAAAACATTTAACTCGAGGCTGTAATGTCGCTGATTGAAGCCTCCATTGTTTTTTTGTGACTCGGATTTACCTGCTATTCAAAGCCACTGAACTTCTGCTAAATAGTTTGGGAAGTTATTACTGCCCTGAGCCAGGCTGTTGTTGTTGGAGTCCAAATGAGACAAACAAGAATCAAGAGGATTTATCTGATGCTGTCTTTACTTCATTGAAAATCTGCTTATTTTAACTGAGACTCATTAGTTCAATCGGGTTAAGAAACATCAATCTGATTATAAAAGCCAGTCAAACAACTTAGTTTCTATCGTCCGTAAAGTAAGTGACCGTGTTGAGTTTATAAATTAAGAACAGGGGGGAAAAAGAAGAAAGAAAAGAAAAAGTTCTTTAGATCATCACCAGAAGTGATTCAATTAAATGTATAAAAACATTTACTCTTAAGGTGAGACGAATAACCATCATCCTGTTACATAGAAAGAGTCACCATCACAACGTCACTCTTTAGTTTGTGAAGGTTTAAAGACTTCGACTAACTAAAGAAGAATGCTTTTTGGTCATTTCCATCAGTTTTTTCGAGCGAGAAATGACCATTTGGACCAAGCAGACTGCGGAAGGGTAAGCTATCAGTTAATGCTAGGTTGCTTAGTTAGCAAGGTAGAACAACAGACTGTACGGGTGCATCTGAAATACATAAATGCCTGAACCGTTGATACAATTCAGGATGGATCGAGGCTTTCATGTTGCTTATGACATATTCTAAACACCGCAGCAGAAATCAAGACTCATCAGATCACAGATTTTCCACAGATTCCTGTTCTTAGCCCATCTGCTTCTCCTGCATTTGGTTGTAAAAGTGATTTTTTTGAGTTACTGTTTAATTCCTATCAGTGCAAAGCAGTCTGGCCATTCTCCTCTCACCTCTGACATCAAAAGATCATTTTTACTGACTTGGCTACTTTCTCCTTTTCTGACCGTAAACCATTGACATGATTATGATAAGTCCCAGTAGATCAGAAGTTTCTGAAATACTCAGATCAGCACACTTGGCACCAACAGCCATATCACGTTCCGATGCTCGATTGAACTTCAGCAGGCTGACACGAGCAGTAAAAGAAACTCAGTGCATTTAGACATGTAAGTAAGTAAGTAAGCCAAATTTATTTATATAGCACATTTCACAGATAAAAATCACAAAGTGCTTTACAATAAGATCAGACATACAAGTTAAAATTAATTAAAAGCCCGTTTGTATAAAAATGTCTTCAGCTGCTTTTTAAAGGAGTCAGTAGAGTCTAGACAGCGTAAAGACAATGGCAGAGAGTTCCACAGCCTAGGTGCCAGTGCCTGAAAAGCTCGATCCCCACGTGTTTTAAACCTAGTACGTGGGACCACCAGTAGCCTCTGACTTGAAGACCTAAGTGCTCGGGATGAAGCATGAGGTTTCAACAGGTCAGAGATATACTGGGGAGCATGTAGGCACATGTCTTAATGCCATGTGATTGGTTGATTAGATATTTGTGTTACCAAGCAGTTGAACATGTGTACCTAACAAAGTGCCTAGTGAGTGCATACTAGTTAGCGTTAAGTAACATAAAACAAAAATTCTAGAATTTCAACCTCCACAACGTGATCACAGACCCCTTATGCAGGTTGTTACTAAAAATAATCACATAGCAATCACACAAGCCTTGATATTTGTCAAATAGCTGGATTTTTAAAAAATGCTCCACAATGCAAAAGGCGAGGTTAGTGACTCTAATTAGCTGAGGTGATGCTGAGCAGGCAGATAGCAGCAGTAGCAACAATGTACATCTACCTGTCAGTCAACATAGCCACACTTCTAATAATCTATTTTACTCTATTCCAAGACATGGTTTGTTGTAGAAAAGTTTGCAATTTCTTAAATAATCTTTTAATTCACCACACCATCTCTGATGGCAGGAATCTTACAGTTTACGGTAAGACTATATAAGACACTTGACATCTGTGACTTTAATAACAGTTCTGCCATAACATATATTTTGAAAAGCTTTGAGACATGATCGGCAGGTATTACAGTGAAATACTGGCATCATTACTTAACCTTTTAAGTATGCAGATTTTGTAGAACATCATCATCTTAATGACGCTGCATGATAGAGTGAACAAAACAATTTAGGCTAAACATTTATTATTCGTTAAGCAGCTGAAATCTACACAAACAACCATAATCACAACGTAGTTTCATCCAACGATTGATCTAGAAATCCATCATCTAATTACAAACTAAAGAGCAGCTCAGTGTTGGTATAGTTGCATCTAGGAAAACAGTGTTAATATATAATCTCAGGCACTTCTAAGGGTGGGCCGTATTTACTATACTGCAATAATACCCTATCATCAATTCTCTTTGTACTGGCGGATTGTGGCGGCTCACAGGATTACAGCAGGTAGTCTGAGTGAGGCACATTTACAGGTGTAAGCTCAGACTTTTGTCTGCACTTTGTCTGTGAAGCCTGTGTGAAGACTACTAAGACAGTGAAGCACTGTGTTCTCTGCTGCTGCCTTAAGCACACAGCCAGGACCTCAAGCTGAACAGTGCAGAATCCAAAATGACCGGTTATCTCCCCAGAGGGGGTTAGAAGGATTGCGCAGGTATACAGATGTAAACTCTCTCTTCCGCATATTCTGTCACTGTCCTGTAGCAAATTGGCTGCACAGTTTTGTGATACAAATTCAAAGATGCAGTATCTCCAGGCCCGGGAGCAAATCTCAACACATTGCCTCGTCAACAGAGATCGAAACTCAAGCAGCGGAGAGACAGGATTACATCTGCGCTGCACCATATCCAGTCAATCCCTACCTTAACCTGCACATCCTGTCCTCTTCTGCGTCTGCTTCCACCTCACTTACATGTGCTGACCGGGGTGGCTCCTAACAGACTAAATGAGGGCCACTTAGGTGTCGGCATTAGGCTTAGATATCAGAGTGACACACTGAGGACTTACAGTAAGTCCACAGTAAGTCCTTACTCTCTCAGTGTCTCTTCCTCGCTCTGTCTTTCCAGCTCTTTCTTTTCTGTTTCATGACTTTTCCAGTCACGCTTACCATCTTTGTCTTTTTCTTTCTTGGCATTTTTCATGCATTCGTCTACGATTTTAGTTTTTATTGTTCTCTGTTTTCCATCTCTCCAATCACGGCTTATCAAAGGCTCACATGGGGTTTGTGTGCAATGACTTCAGTTGCCATGTTTGAATAGTTCAGGTGGGACTTCACCTTAACATGCTGTCAAAACAACAGTATCACTGTCACACCTGAATCCCCCTGGATTTTTACCACAATCATTCAGTCACAACACTCCAAAATTTGTTAATAAATAGGGAAGCAACGAAAGTTTGTCTCGTAGAATGTCTGCATATGGACAAAACCCCCACAAACGATAAACATGAAAATAAAAATACACACAATAAAACTTTTCATTTTCATGCACTCTTTATGCAGAATGGCACTACTTTTTGGTAACTCTTAGTTCTCAACAGTAGAATTAATCTCTACAGTTCAATGTTCTTCATCATGAAGGAGAATGCACAACGGAAAAAACATTTTGTTTGTCTGCTTTCAGATTATTTCGTCACTTCGGGTGAAGAGTATTCTTCATAATTTCTGTTTTTATTAGAGAAGCTATGCAGTGCAGGGTTACAAGTTGTCGGAAAATGTTGACATTTCTCTTTAATCACATGCAATTTTCTCTTAGGAAAAGAAAAGCAACCTAAGGAGGATCAAGTCCCACACTCATGGTTTTCAACAGCTTGCGCAGAATATCTAAAAGAAAACAAGGACTCGCTGAGAAAGGCAAAGCTAGTGATACAGATATATAATCAGTTTTAATTATATGTATGGTGGGGAATACCTGGCTTCCGGCCCTCCTGAAAGCCGTAAACTGCCACTGCGGTCACGTTTTTTGACAGAGGTAATCACGTGGGCCGTAAAATCTCTTTCGCTTTTTTGGTTTGTTTCTTTTATAGCTGTGAAAAAAGCAAATGATTTGTTCTTCACACGGTTCAGTGCTCAGGTCGCTTAAAACGGTTGATGATTAAGATATCCCCCTTTGTTATATATTGATTATAAACCCAAATCTGTCACACACTACATGATGGCTCATTAGGTTAAAACACATACAGGAAATAAAGGTCTTTGAAACAACATGTGAAGTTGCCATGTGGTTCCAAAGCGCAGGAGGACTGCTCGACTTTGACACAAAGTTTGAAAAGTAAACCATAAGTCCAGCAAACAGACACCATCCTTTAAATAAGATAGAACGGTCCCTGTTAATGGCTCTGATGGCAAAAAAAAGTACTTTAGGTGCTCCATTACAAAGTTTTGCTTTAAATATGTGTTAAACCGTAAGCTTATACTGATGTGAATGGAGCTGCTTGATGTGAAAGAGACAAGTCTCATCTCTTTAAGGTGCAGTCACAAAGATTTGCAATTCCATCCATGCAAAGTGAACAGCCATACCCAATTTAAATTTGGCTGACCTCTCCTTCAAGCTTGTGCATCTCTGGCTGCTGTTTTTAAGGTTTCTCTCTGACAGTGCGCTCTGCATCTATAGTGCATCGGACATCACATTTGCACTGAGAACAAACAGTGACTTCTGATTCAAACTGGCCTGTTGAAAATCATCACTGCTTATAAGAGTGTATATATGTAACCAAACAGCAGCCTTTAGTGGGCATGTCAAGGTGATGCATTGTATCAGGAACTAAATCAAAAGGAGGCAAAGTTATTCCCACTGAAAACGATACGTACAGATGAACAGAATCAACTATTTGAGATGCAAAGTAGGCATTTTGTTTGTTTTTAAGGGCTCTCTTTGGTTTTCTTTTTACTTTCTTTTTCACTGGTTTGCACATTGATTCAGGGTTAGACTGCCAGAGTTCTACTGCAATCCATTTGGGGAAAGATTTTCTGCAGAAAAAAAACTTTCCTGCCATTGTACAACTATACACAAGACACTGAAGAAGCACGAGTATTTTTGGCCACACTAACACAAACTTGGCTAATCACCAGTTCTCCTCACACAAATGGCAACCTGTGACATCTTACCCCACACAAGTCAAGTTGTAGGGCTGCAGCATGATTCATCATTCATTACAGACATGCAGTTACAAGACATCAGTTACACAAAGCAATCTAGAAATAGCAGTCAAGCTTAGATTTGGGAAGCACAGCCAAACAAAATGATCTGGAAAGACACACCAGTGAGTTCTCCCACCTTACAAACACACTACAAACCAAAGGTCTCTAGGACAGGGGTGTGCAAAAGCCTACTTAGACCCCATACATCTATGACCCCGTACCTCTATGCATGTATGCTGAGCCATTTTACAACCATAATCTAACATCTTCAGCACAAACTGAACATATTATTCATTATATGGGAGGTGCCGAATGTGTGAAAACTGAATGTGATACAGATGCCGCTTTTAGCGTGCACGAACACCATTTGCCTTCAGGGTTTTTTTGTTGTTGTTTTTTCTGCTGCTACAGCCTGTAACAGTGACTATTAAGGACTCAACAGCTATTTATACCACTCACAGAGTCTTCTGAGGAAATGATTATCATTGATGACACATTTGCTAAAATATATCCTCAGAATCGCTAATATTGTATCATTGTTGTGACACAATACTAGCGTTTGAAATGTATCCACTTTCATGTAAAATGACCTGCAAGCATAACAGGAAGTTTTGGCCCAGATATCTGCTGACTTCATCAGAAACTCTGAAATATTGCCCATGGTTCCCACAGTCATCAGGTCATTGCTGATGAGTTACTATGTTGGAATCACACTGAACGAGGTTTGTTTACTTCAGGGAAAAATAAAGTAACAGCATTTAAAAATGTAGGAAACACTATGTATGACTTATAGGTGAGAAGCTGCCGCTTTTTTGTTTTCCTATATGCCAGCCTCACACAAAGACAACAACAGATCATTGTGAAAAGGAAAGAAAACTGAATATTAGTAGTCTGATGTGCATTCATTCATAACTCTGAATTTAACTGTACAAGTTTATTTCTTTTATCTTATCGTGCCCCACATGTACATAGCTATTAGGCTCTACAGTTATGCAAAGTGTGTTGTGCTATATACTCTGGAAATTGGTACAAGCAAATGCTTTGCATTCACTCACTGTAACAAAACATATGCACCACCAGGCCAACGGTCTCTATCATCTGCCTGCTGAATCAGAATAAAAATACACCTTCAATCTATAAGAACAAGAGCAAAAGGGGGGGTGAAATGTAAGCTTGTCTCTCCTTGATCTCCTTGCCAATTTATTCCACCTGTCTGTCAGCACTGCCATCCATCTGAAACATGAAGACAATGATGAAGCTGTCTCTCATTTGGCAGCTGTGGCTTCTTGTCAGGAGCCAACCAGTTCCTTTGCATGCAATGCAGATGCCCCAGCCTACCTTGAAGCAGGCCACTTTTCATATTAAGCAGGTAGAGCTGGTTGGAGACAATCAGAAGAGGTGTAAATTTAGTTGTAGCGCTAGGAAAGGGCGGGGAGTGCATGAATTAATCAGACAGTGTTTCTGAATAGCCTTGACATCTGCATACAGAAAAGCAATCAGACCAGCACCGAGCAGAGGAAAGACTGCCACATGCTAGAGATCTTTAAGAAAATGCCCTGAAACCACTGGAAGTTCCAAAGGTCAGGCACGCCTCCTGAGACAAAACAAAAAACTGCATCACGGTGACGCATCCTGTGTGCTTAAAAACAGTATTTGAAAAGTTGACAAAAGGGCAGCAATTCATAACATCAAATGCTTAAACCGCCCAAAGAAAGAAAAAGTGCACACCTACTGTAGAAATGTCCTTAAACACAATTACCACATCCGTATGTGCTTCACTCAATTAGACCACAACTCTAACAAACAGGATATTTTCTCAGTTGACATCTTCCAGCAGAAAGGTGCAACCTTTTGTTAACCTTTATGTAATCCCGCTCGAATATTTATTCACTTAAGCACACAGCTTTCACTTAAGTCTTTTGTCTTCTATTGTTCTGTGCTGATATTTTATCAATTGTCTATTTCACATCAATAAACCCACAACTGTGTGCTGCTGTCTGCTGACCAGCCGGGCAGTCAAGCTCCATTCAAAAGTACTTTACACACAGAAGTAAGAACTGTACACTTATAATATTCCTGCTATGATTCTCGAAGTTGATACAGGAATTCACGTCTCAGCTAAAACAATTCAAGTGTCCAGCTAAGTATTCTCATAGATTTGATAATGTACAATTTGCTGTCTGACAACTAATGCTTGCTTTATGGTACTGTGGTTGTGCATGTTTGTGTAGGTATTTGCCTATACAAACCCGTTCGTGGAGGCAAAGAGTGGTTTTCAACTTATGCAAATATGCCCCCGTGCAGTCCTCCAAAAACCCAATAGTTAGCAGCTCACCAACATGTCAACCAGTCAAATAGCTGACTGGTTGACAAGAGGGCAGAACAGGGAAAGGAGCAACTGAGTTCAGTAGGAACAGAAGAAGCATGAAAAAATTCTTTCTTTGTTTTTAACACTCGTTTCATTTCAGCTGTTTGCATATTATAACGTCATTGTAATATATATTAACGTTATAACGTCGCTCTTCCCCGTAACCAGCTGTCGGACCAGCAACAGCACAAGCAAGAGCAGCCCACAGAGCTGTTGTACCACATGCCATGGTGCCAGTGCACTGCAAAAAGGGAGAAACATTTTCAACCCATCGGGTGGTGGGCAGGAGTTTTTGTGGGACTTTTGTGGGAATGATCTCACATTTTGAGATTGTCCTACATTATGATTGGCTCTTGTTTTCCAGGTAGGAGGAAATCAGATCTGGTCGTGATGTGTTTTGGTTAAGACCAACCAAAAAGAAATTACATAGATCCAGGACACCATGAAAAGGCTCAGTTACCTTGGTGTCCCCTCAGTGTGCTGTAGGCAGTAGTTAGGGGACAACTACTATGTCAAAGCCTCACATCGAGGTCTGGGTGGCTCTGAGTCTGCCGAGCAGCAGTAGTATATGGATGAATGGACAGATAGCTTTTAAAGGCTTTTAAAAGAACAAACACTTTTCTAAAGTCTGGCTATAATCCAGCAGTTGTGAAGAAAGCAAAAATAATGTTGTTGTTCAAAGGCACAAGGCAGGCATTTTAGCAGAATTTGCTGAACATCAGCAATAACAAAGCACATGAAACTGTTTCTATTTAGGGAAAAGTTGGTGGCTTTCTTCCTGAAGCTTTCTTTTTTTCTTTTTTTTTTCTAATTTGTATGGAGATAATATGACACACATGTGAGCCTCACACAAAGATATTCTTTGCCCACATTTTGCTTTTTGGGATACGGTTCCCCTACGAGATGGCATTGATGGATGGAATCTCAGCAACTAAAGACAACGAGGAAGCTGCTGTTTGACATTCTTGGGGAGACATCTTCATCAACTAAATTGTATGAGGGAAGCAGACACTAGAAATGATAACTGGATGAAAGACTCTCCGGCGTGTAGCTCACAGAATCTTGAAACAAACTTACAGATGTGCACACAATTTAGAGCAAATATTTCCTAACGCACATATGCGTGCACATACACACCAAAGCACTTAGACGCATAAATCTTGTGCACAGACTCTAATCTTCTTGACTGAAGGGGGAAGCCTCTATAAGAACATGCTGACGGCCTGTCAAAGGTGTCCACTTGTTCTTCAGTTCATAACAGAACCAGCCTTAAGATCTTGAGAACAAAGACTCGTGGGAAATGACCTATTATAGGACACAATTTAGTGTAAACTAATCCAATACAAATTTTCCAACAACAGCCCGCATAATCAGGTGTTTGAACATCAGTAAACCCTTTGTATTTATCAAACAGTACACGGGAAACACAGGAAAAAGAAGTAGATACTTCTTATTTCTTTTACCCATGCTATGTTCAGAAGGATGGCAATGCTGGTCTGCTGAAATATCTCAGCAGCCACTGCATGGACAAGAAAGTCATTTTCACTCATTAAATCCAGACACTATCAGGAGGATCAGTTTTGGACAGCAACCTTAAATCAGTTCTTAACTTTGGTTGGTTTAGGCAAGCAGCAGGTGGTTGAGGAGGCAGGAAACATGACTCTCACGGCCACTCTCTGAAATCACCAGATAGTAACCTGTGCCAATCTTGCAAGGGCAAAGTCACATTACATTACAAAGACTTTGTACTAAAGAGCTGGCAGATTAAAGACTGTGTAATGTCAAATCCAACTAAATCAGATATTTGCATTGTCACATACAGGTCTGCTGGATGATCTATGAAAATCAGTCCATGCCAGCAAGTAAAAAGATCACTCCAGGCTGTTTGAGATGCTTAAAATACTCAGCTTTTAATAATTCTTCATAAACATTTATCAAAAACAATGAATTTTGTACACTTGGACAACACATGTGCTTAGGTATAAAGATCAAAAGCAAACAAGAAAGTAAAACTTTATTTATACAGCACGACGTTACAGGTGGAAGCACAATGTGCGGCACAATGAATAAGTTACCACAAATACTGCAGCCACAAAACTATACAGATACAGTAAAAGTAAAACAATAAACAGGGGTTAACAAAAGAAATTGTATAATAAACAAGCATAATAAACAGCTTAACTTGCAAACCACAAGATAATATTTACAATAACTCTGAAAGACTCCTAAGATCCTAAAGAAAGGATATGTCCATATGATATACTGATAGCTCTGACTTTGAGTCCAACATCAAAGGCCAGGTTTAATAATGCTCATGTAATTGCATTCAAACCGGTCAATGTACACGTGTAAAAATCAGGTATCCAAATAGTTTTGGCCACAATGTGTAGATAGCTCCACAAAGGAGACGGAAATAAGAAAAAAATGATTTATTAATAAAAGTGTAGAGATGATGAGAGGGATCTGGCGATCAGGGGAACATTCCAGTCTGAACCAAGATGATGAAGAGACAGAGAGAGAAAAGAGACAACAGATGTGAAGAGGAGTAGCAACAAGCAACAAGGGAAATAGGAGGGATAGAGAGGAAAATCAGAGCAAACTGTAAAAATTAAAAAAAACCTATCACAGTGACAGAAAAGGAAGAAGAACTAGCAGGAAAGAATAGTAACAAAAAGGTAAATGAAAGAGTTAAAGGGCTGCGAAGAGAGAGGTGGGTGAGAAAATTGCAAAGGGATTAGAGAAGGAAATACGAAGACGGCAAGAAAGTTGCTGAACTACAAGACTGAGAGAAAAAGAAAGATCATGAGGGAGGCAGACGTGACACAAAATAAGACTGACACAGACGAGGGAGGGAGAGATAAGGGAAGAGAGAGGAGGTGGAGAAAATAAAAAGAGGAGAAAACAGCTTTCCTAAGCCAGCCAGGAGGAGAGTGCCAGCTGTGTTTATCTGACCTTTGACCTGAAGGCCACTCCAATCTCTACAAGACCTCAGTCTGACTAGCAGGAGTACACAGACACACTCTCATGTATCTCACAGCAGCACGGCTGCAAACAATGGATTACTGGAGCACTACTTTACCTGATTAAAACAGAGCAAAGGTTAGATCCACTGACTGAGCATGAAACGTCGTTCATGAAAAGCACACCTGCAGGAAAACTACATTTTGCCTTCACAGCAGCGCTAGACCATCCGGTGTATTTACATCTCTCAGATTGGACTAATTTTAAAGATATAATGCTATTATCCCAAATACATACAAACTATAAACAGTTATATTAAAGAATTATATTTATATTTTATATTTAGTTTGTTTGTTTGTTTGCTTGTTTTAATCAATTTTAAATCATGCTTTTTATTTGTTTTTGTTTCTAATGTCTCTGTAAAGCACTTTGAACCACCTTGTTGTTGAATTGTGCTATACAAATAAACTTGCCTTGCCTTATATTATGTTTTAATAGGTTAGATCATAGGAAAGCCTGAGAAACTCTGACGTTTAATCAAACACTGCTTCCTTCACCTACATATAAAGAATCAGTGGCATCCTGATAATTCCAGACTTAAACAGGATTATTTTTCAGACATGACAAAACTTCCTCACAGACATAAGAGATGTTGCACAAAAGTTTCTTTCAACCTGAGTAGTATCAATCAGACTGAGTAAACTGACTTATACATGAAAATAGCTTGAGTATGAAAGAGCTGAATTGTTTTAATTATACCAAAATATTGAATTTAAATGATGCTGTAATAAATAAGATTCTTTAGATTAAGGGTTTCACAGAACATCAGTCTAGTGTTCACAAAGCAGGGTCTAAATAAGTGTGAAGTGGACAAAAACTGAAGGAGGGTACTTTTTGTTTTTTGTTTTTTGCTTTTTGTGCCAGAAGACAAGAGCTGCTCCCTAATCCTGCAGCCCTGGCCTCTGGCAATAAGTTTCTCTCACAGGCCAGACACACACAGACACACACCTACACACAACGCGTAGCCCGGATCAAAGCTCAAAAGCCTCCCCAGACCCCCTCCAAACTCCAAATTTGTCTCTGGGTTTCCACATCGTGCCTCTCTTTGTTGCTCTTCACAATTAATTTGTGTTTATCCCGTTTCTTGCGTATGAACCTCATCCATCCCCAAATGTCTAATGTGTTGTCTCACCATGTTCCCTCTCTTTCAGATCCACATCTTTCTCTGTCCCTGTGAAATATGTGCAGCTGGATTTAGCTTCTTCCTCCTCAGCACTCAACTCAGCAACCCAGGAGAGAGAAAGAGAAGCAGCTGGTTTGACACAACAGGAGGAAAGGATAGATGGATGGAGAGGGGGAAGGGGTAGAATAGAGGGCTATGGATGTAGATAGGAAGAGAGATATAGGGAGTGGGAGATAGAGATATATGGCAGAGCGTGACTAAGGAAGAGTGGGAGAAGGATGAAAGCAATGACTACAGAAGGGAAGGGGAGCGATGTGAAGGTAAATTTGTTCCCAGTATCTTAAGAATTATGTCCATGTTGTACCAATCCTTAATATTTACATCCAACATTCACA
This sequence comes from Pundamilia nyererei, assembly GCF_000239375.1. Lineage (NCBI taxonomy): Eukaryota > Metazoa > Chordata > Actinopteri > Cichliformes > Cichlidae > Pundamilia > Pundamilia nyererei. Next base: position 95,054 of record NW_005187620.1, on the reverse strand, counting down.
TCAAATGAAGGAATTTATACAGTGAGGCAGAAAGTAAGAGTTTAGATGTTAAAACATAACCAAAAATCGCATCGCACCCACAAGTGGAGCGATGTAACAGCAGCATAACTTCTAGTGTAATAACATATGTTTCAATATAAATATGGCTTTTAAAAATTTACAAACCAACACATTTAAACATGAACAAATAATATAATTAACTTGTATAGAGCAATCTACATCTATCTTTATCCAATGACAAACCACCAGGATCCTCTAGTGCAATCACTTCCTATTAAAGTTCCACAGTTCTGCCATCTACTCACCAAAATCCAAATTATTTCCAAGTTCAGAGAGCAAATCACCAGGCTATAAACTCTTTACCACTCATTGCCACACTGTTATTGCCAAATTATTCCAGGTCTAAACCAACCCTGTTTCCCGCACTAAAGATCAGGGGATTAAGCATTTCTTAAATCTCTTTCAAACACAAGCTACAACTGTTAAGTTCGCCAAAATACGCATTTAACCTTCAGTTACCATTAACCACTTTTTACATATTAAAAAACAGTCTGTAACAACTGAAGAAAAAAAAGTATAAAATAAAAGAAACTAGCAAAATTTAAGGCTTAATGCTGTTTGTTGTTAGGCAATATTAGTCCAATTATACATGCAGTGGCCACTTTATTAGTTATAGGTTCCTTAATGCATTAACAGTGGTTTGAAAAAGTGTTTCCCTCCTTTCTGATTTACTATTGTTTAGTCACACTGTAATGTTTCAGATCATCAAACAAATTTTAACATACATAAAACAAAAAGCAGTTTTTAAATGATGATTTCATTGATTAAGGAAGAAAGGTTCCAAATAAGTAACTGCCCCCTTGTTAAATAATGAATGGACTGTGATTAACCACATTTTTTTGGAAAGCTGAGTTCAGCTTTACTAAACACACTCAAAAAAATTAAATCAAGACATGATTTCATTTTGGGTCAAGGAGGCTAAAAATTCTCAAAAAGCAACACATCCAAACAAACACCTGAGAAACAAAGTGACTGACAATCTGCAAAAGTTTACAAAGCCTAATAAGGCAGTGTGGTTCATTTCTAGCGCCATTATATACAAATGGAGAAAGCTTGGAACAGTGGTGAAGCTTCACAGGAGCGACCAAAATTAGCACATCGACAACTCATCTAGGAGGTTACAAAAGAACCCAGAAAGAGATATGTTGATCTTAATGAAGTTATTGTTACTTTGTCATATGTATAAGTGTTATTAAAGAAAGCATTACGCATTACAACATTCAGCCATTAATCTAACACAGCTCAGGTCATTCCAAATGCCATTAACTGCTGGATGCTGAAGGACATTTCAACTTAGATTTTCATAGAATTGATACTAGAGATAAGTTTATTTTTTTCAGAAGTCCCTCTTTGTGTACACACTGCTGAAAGAAGACATGCACAAGACACAAAGGTTTCCATTGTGCAAACAGCCCTGTGTAGTAATGTGACCAAAAACCTGAAAAACTGCCAACCGCTCTGCTCACTGTGAAAAGTAACTTGGCAAAACAAGCTCGATCATTGTATGCGTCTTTTATTGGGATTCTCCCCCTCACTAAGAAAGACACTCAACATTAAGTTCAATTCAGTTAAGCTACGCTCCATTTCATCTAAATGCCAGTATTACTGAAGATCACAAATACATAGGATTCGGCTTCTCTAATCATGGAGGGTGAAGACTGAGTGAAGCACTAAAGCACAGAGCCAAAGTTCAGGAACTTTGCTACTAGGCTTCAGTCATCCACCTGCACCAATTACACAATCATTCACATGCCACCTTCTCATTGCAAATAAAAGAACCGAACAACAAGGGGCATAAAACATGACTTTTTTCACCATTAAATTTGGCAGAATTTGCAGTAAATTGATGGTTGAAAACCTTAAACCTTAAAGTTTTCTGTTTCATTACAAAATTTTGCACTCTACAAATAGGTACGCATTGCTGTTGATCGGTTGGATAAC
>NW_005187620.1:82201-91565 GCF_000239375.1 Pundamilia nyererei | reverse complement strand
AGTGGGTGGATTATATTCTTAAACTTTGTTACAGCACTTTCAGAAAGACATCTACTGTGATTAAGTCTACTCTCCACCGCTGTGTAATCAATTATTGTAAATGTAAGTGTTATCAGGAAATGATCAGACAGGAGAGGGTTTTCAGGAAACACTGCCAAATGTTCAGTTTCTATTCCATATGTTAAAACAAGATCTAGAGTGTGATTAAAGTGGTGGGTGGGTTCTTTTACATTTTGAGAGAAGCCAATTGAGTCTAATACCAGATTAAACGCTGTGTTGACACTGTCATTTTTAGCATCTTTAGCATTTTGAGATTGAGATCGATTTATTATCTTTATTCAGTTGACTTGCATTCAATGATGAAAAATAAAGTAAATAACACACCAAAAGGGTGTAGGGCGAAGCTACAGCTTATATAACACCGAGCCCAATACAACAATCATCACGTAACGTTAAAGAAATTAAATGAACTATATCTTTAAATCTGGGTATAGATACCCCAGTAACCCCAGTAACAGAATGACACTTCTAATTGATGCCAACCTTGGGGTATTCAAAAATACAATTTCCTATTGATTTGCTTTCATTATGATTTTGAACAGCTTGTTGATATTAAGTGGTAACTGTCTATTATATGCTTTGTACATAATTTGAATTATGATCTACAAAATCTTTGAGTTTCAGTATATTTAACTGAATAAATAATGGATTTGTTGACTCTTGATAGGGTTTTTTGTTGTCATTCTTATGGATTTTTGGCAAAACTTGATGTTTGTCTTGTGTTTCCACACACCTCAGTAAGTCCACAGTAAACAGTAAGTCATATATGGAACAATACGTGAAGTAATTTTTGACATAAGAATTTTCACTTTGTACAGTACTGGAATAGATTTAGGCATTTTAGCTTTGGCATAACTTATATGCTATTTCTGTTAGATTTGTTATCAACACTAACTCCCACAAATTCAGGTTAAAGAACTTTCGGTTTTGTTCATTTTCATTTTCATTCATTTATTTTCCCTTTTCCAAGGCAAAGGGACAATTTATTAGACTCAAGCCATTTTTAAACAATCAGTAGACCTACTGATTTCCAAGGTGTTTCAATTTTCCCAGTTGGGTCATGAACAAATAAAATACACTTCAGAAACCTGGAAAACAAATAATGCAAACAACAATGGTCCAAATACATAACCCTGTGGCACCCCATACATTTCCCTTAATGAACCAGAATCTGTGTTATTTATATATGCATATTGATAAATGTCATCTAAATAGCCAATCATACACAAGTCCTGCTTAATTTGCTTAAAGGTTGTGATTAAAAGTATCAAATGCTCCTTGTAGAGCCAAAACACCTCAACGGTGTGTTCCTTTCTGTCTGACTGTAAAATCAAAACTCATCAAAGTGTGAAACATTTTTTAAACCTTCTGCTATCCAGTGGTAAGCCTGTTTGAACTGTAGCCTCAGTTTCCTATTCTGACCTGACAGGAGTGGCAACCACTGTGGTCTTCTGCAGCTGTAGATCGTTTCAAGGTTTAATGTGCTGTGTGTTAAGAGATGCTCTTCTGCACACCTTATTTGCTACAAGTGGTTATTTGAGTTAACATCAAAACAGTCTGATGCACATACTCCAGAGGATAAAGATCTCTGGCATTTTCTCCCACAGAACTGCTGCTCACTGCATATTTTCTATTTTTCTCAGTTTTTTTCAGCACTTTCTCAAATACTCAGACCAGCCTATCTGACACCAACAACAACAAAGTCTCTTTAATCACTGTCCTTCCCCGTTCGGAAACTTGATTTGAACTTCAGCTGGTCATCTCCAACATGTCTACAAGCCTAAATACAATGAGTTGCTGCTATGTGATTGGCTGATTAGATATTAGAGTTAATGAGCTGTTTGACATGTACACCTTATGAAGTGACCAGCGATAAGGTCACTTCATAAGGTAATAAGGTCAGTCAGAAAAATATCTGTGCCCATATCTTTCAGTCGCAAAACTATGACTGTGCTGCTTTGCTAAAAACAAACTGTAGTTTTTTGGGTTTTTTAAATTAACATCAAAAGAGGGCCATTGCAGAACCTTTTCATTCTGACCCAAGAGTTAATGCATCAGGACCCCCAAAGTCAATAAAGTTATTTTCAAGGAAATTTAAATGAAAAATAAATAAATAGATAGAATTAAATATTGTCAGTCTATTTGATGATTTCAGATATAATCTAGTCTGGATCAGAGTAATAGATTAGTTGACTATCTGTATCTGAACGGCTGTTCTTGAGCCACAGCTGTGGATTAAATCAGTATGATATTTAACAACTGCTATTTGCAGATGTTGCCACATGTTCATGTTTAACACACCTAAACAAGAAGATCTGAGTCTATATGTTCACAATTGAAATAAACTAATAACCTCTGGACATGTATTTGTTACATATAGTGAAAATCCATGGCACTGTTTCTTGCGATATATGCCTGCTTGCTTGTGTACGTGGCATTTCTCACATCCACATAAGAGACTGAATAAGAGCTTGTAAAGTGCAGATATCAAAAACACTGAACCAAAAGACAGAAAGCAATGTCAGATAAGTGCCTCCAAAATTCAGATTTAAGCTCAGTGTAGACAACAGCTTTTAGAGCTGCTGCCAACAACAACTATCAATGCCGAAGAGGAAAGAATTCCAACCGTTCAAGAATATACATTCCATTTCAAAAAAGAGGACACACAGCATCACAGACACAGGCCTGAATGAAAGAAAAAGCAAAGATCTCTGGGATTATAACATTTAACTCATCCTCACTCACCACAGATGGGAACACTGGCTGAACATTAGCAGTCTACATTCATCTTTCACATCATTTAATCACACCTATACTTAACATATTAATTTGGCATTTGAGGATTAGTTTAGTAAATTACAGTGGCGACTGTTGATTTCTATGATAGATCGAGTGCTTTGGGTTTTAGCACACCCGCTCTAGGAATGAGTCACAGCATTATACTTCTCAGACTGAGACAAACAGAGATTACTGGGCTTACCTACTGCCACACAGGTAGACACTCTGTCAAACGCATATTCACAACACACAGACACACACACACACAGACAGCAGCTAAAGCCTTAAGATACACACAGTTAAGCACAAGCACCGAACACATGAAAATGGATCCAGCACTGTTGCAATCCCTTTGAACTGCTGCTCAATTTTGCAAGAAAACTTGTTTAATGTTCTACCTCTTAGAATTGAAAGCGCCATTTCAGTTTAAGGGTTATTTCCCCCTTTTGAAAAGAGCCTTTACGTCACTTCAGAAGATGCATTGTGAAAATTTTGTCGTTGCCTCTTATTCATATAAAAAACATTTAGCAACTTTGTGGTTTCCATGGATCTTGGGAAAGAGGTTCGTTGAAACCACTGGATTCTGCTGAAATGAACCAGGAAAGACTCTATACACGGTAAACCCAGAAGAGTTCGACCATAAGCAAACACGGATATCATGATTTTTGTTATATAAATTGTTTTTAAGACCACAGATTATTTATTAATCACCAGAAAGTCTCTATTATTTTTAGCCCCATAGCTTTTTAATGAGCCATATACGTATGCTTAAATTTATTTTTCCAGCAAATACTTTTAGTACATTAGTCATTTTTATATTGGAATAGCTGATTTTCATATTCATAATTCTACTTAAAAAATCTTAAAAAGTTTCAACCAAATTTTGTTCTTTTAAGAAAATGACGCTGGATCCACAATCTAAGTCACATAAGGAGCTGCAAAAGTTCTTTAAAGCTTTGGGGTTTTTTTTTTTAATGTATGGCTCAAATAATAACCTTTGACCAAACTGTTGAGAACAAAATGTAACCGATTAGGGGGTTTCCGATGAGTAATGTCTTCAACATTATTTCCCCATTTAAAAGCAGTACTCAGCATCCCATTGAACCCTGCTCAGGGAACTTTTAGCGATGATGTCGTTTGAATGCTGCTGAGCCTACAGCATACGTAACAACAAAACAAAAAGTCTCTGTGGAATAATACCACTTTTTTTTACTGCAGAAATTTTGATTCGTCATAGCAGGAAAAGAACAAGTGTAAATAACTGGATTCCTTTTCAATGAAGCCGTTTTAAGGGCTGTGCGTATAAGCTCACTGGTATTGCCGACATTAAAAAAATGTTTTTATGCCGTGGAAAACATTAAATGTCAAGAACAGGGGTTTTTTGTTTAAACAAACATTACATTGAGCTTGTTGAAGTAGAAATATATATATTTTTTTATAATAATTTAATATTCACACCAGTAATAAATGTTTAAGGTTTTATAAGGCTTGCATGTGTCATAGTGTCCAATTTTGATTTCTGGATATGACTGGATACCAGTCATATGAAAACATTTTAAAGGTTATGCATATAAGCTCACAGATATTGTCACCATTAAAAACACATGTGGTTTCACCCTTTTTGTGCTTTTTGTGCTGTGAAAAAAGTCATATGGCAAGAACACAATAATAATTATTATTATATGTATAGATACGTATAATCTTAACTCCAGTAATAAATGTTTATGTGGTTTTATAGTTTTTTTAGACTGGCATCTGGCTCTGTTGGATTATGATACCTGCTTACTTGTAATTTTCCTATTATGTTATAGGCAAAAATGCCTGCTTTAATGAGTAAATCATACTATTACATATAAGTCATTTGAGTAAAAATATGAGTAAAATTTAAGCATTTCTGATTTATTATGTTCTGAAATTTTCTTTTCCATATGTACAAAGCTGTCACAACTCACAAACCAAATTTGAAAAGCACAGATTTATATCCAGTTCAATTTAAAAAGGCATTTCATTTAGTTACAATTAATTTTATTCCAAAAAAGAAAAGATCAACATTTTTACATTAAAAGCTGAAATAAAATAGTTTGTTCTTGTAATGTGTGTCAATTACTTGTACATGATAGGTAAAATAATAAAATAAAATAATATTTTTTTAATAATTTAAAATAATTAGATTCATTTTAATCACTTTTTTGTTAAACATATTGCTGCATTTAATATAGTATCGATTTTTTTCTGTCTAAATTTCCACTGTGTGCAAGGAGAACTTAACATTTGATCATAGCAGATGAACAGAACAAGGATTTGTTTGTTGTTTTATTGCCAAAACAATTTTTCACTTATTGATGAACTACTTTAAAAGATGGGTTTTTGATGTGAAGGCTGGATGTCTTCTTCAGTGTTTTTCCGGCCAAGGACATGCTATGTGTTGCATGAGCTAAGTCTCTTAAAAGCTTTAAAAAAGAAAAAATAATGGACCTGATGTTAATTTTGATTGATTGATTTATCCTTTTTCATGTCAAATAGTTCCCAGAAAAATGCAATTTAGATCATTATTTCCACTATGTGTTCATGTTGCTATATACCATCGGCGACAATAACTCAAAGGCAGGACCTCATAATAAATGCATGTCTTAAATGACAAATTGCAACACTTACATTGCATATAGATGGAAACAAAGAAGCACAGACACACAAACACACAATGCTAACCCTAAACCCAATTCCTCAGCCCTCTACTGCGTATTTTGTCTGCTCCTCCTGAAAAACTCATTAGTCACACGTATTTACATTTGTACACAAATCCGCCCAGCAACAAACACAACAGGAGCTGTGGGCTGTCCTTGCATGTGCAATTCACATGCATTCATGTAACAGGCCATTCAAAAAAAACCTTATGTGTACAATTACACGGTCAGAAACACGTGAGAAAGTATAGATGGATGGACACACTTATAGACGATCATTTCAGCATGAGCACTATCTTATAGGAAATTGTACTACACAATTGGGGAAAATGCACACACACTGGCAACACTGGTGGTCCTGCTTGCAAAGAGCTAAAGCTCCTTTTTTTTGTCTCTCGTGGGAGGCCCAGACAAAAGCAACAAACTGACAGGTAAACAAGCAGTCATGTTTGGGCAGACCTACCTGAGTAAAGCTCTCACCCTTCTCAGCCTCTCCCATCACACCCTCCTCCCACTGTCAGGAGCTCCATCCAGTGGTTTTATCTTCCCAATGCCCCTGCCTGGGTCTACAATTCATGTCTGAAACCTCATCTGCCTAGCCTTTAACTTCGTACCTTGATGCAATCCATAGCTCTGAAGGAAAACAGAGCTCTGAACTGAAACTGTTAAGGTGCTACACGTGAGATGCCTCGCAAGTGACGTAACAAAGCAGCCATATTGAGCTCCGCAGCTCTCCAACTGATTGCATTTACAATTGCAAAACTTTTGAACAAAATATGTTCCAGCCATCCTACGTGTTAATCTGCAGACATGCAGAAAGTTGTGTTAGTGGGTATAAACGCAGTGCAAAGGTTTTTATGTTTTTCATCATTTAACAGCTTCAGTGTGTAAAGAACATTACAACATTTTTACTAATAAGAACCTACCAGAAAAAATATTTGACTATATATCCCCATTGCTCAAAAAACTGCAGGCATACAGCTATGATTTGAAAAGAAGGACACTGAAATTGTAGTGGCTGCACATATTCTGATGGATGCAATATAGTATAATACACTATGATGCCCACATCTATCAGCATAACACCACTAGGCTATGGCTCTAAATGTAGGCCTGCATTTTCATAATGCATTAATTTGGTACAACATGGTTCGGAAAAGAGACGATGCTTAGCACTGCTGTGTCTGTGCACAGTACATCATAATTCAAAATATTCACTTTTATTGTAAATGGCCTGTATTTGTATAGCGCTTTTCTAGTCCCTAAGGACCCCAAAGCGCTTTACACATCCAGTCATCCACCCATTCACACACACTGGTGATGGCAGCTACATTGTAACCACAGCCACCCTGGGGCGCACTGACAGAGGCGAGGCTGCCGGACACTGGCGCCACCGGGCCCTCTGACCACCACCAGTAGGCAACGGGTGAAGTGTCTTGCCCAAGGACACAACGACCGAGACTGTCCAAGCCGGGGCTCGAACCGGCAACCTTCCGATTACAAGGCGAACTCCCAACTCTTGAGCCACGATCGCCCAACTAGACCAATTGTAAAACTAGAAAATGAAATTGTATTATTATATCACAGATTCCTCTGAAAGTAACGGTGTCAGCTGACTCTCTACCTAAAATCACTCAGAATCTATGTAAAGAACTGCCATGACTGCTTCACGTTTCATTTTGCAGACTTGTGTTAACAAGTTAACTTATGTGTAAATGTTTTTCTAAAATACAAAATACCTCAGGGCTTGGATTTACATACTTAACATGACTCCTAAGAGAATCAACAGTTCCAGTATTATGTTCACTGTGCAGATTGGGGCAAAGATGTTTAATCTTACAAGCTACAACAAAACAAAAAAATGAAGACATTTTTAACAAGACAGAACAACAGCTGAGGCATTAACCATTTTTCTGGGCAGCGTGAGTCGCTCTGAATGGTCTTGTTTAGTCAAAGCTGGTAATAAAAGTCAAATGTCAAAAAATAGCTTAAAATCCATATTGAAATCAGAGAATTTGTAACAGATATAATATATAGATATATAAAGCACTTTTAGATGCTATAATATGAATTTGGCATGGCACGTTGTCGATTCAATGTCTTTCCTACCCAACAATAAGGTTTTAATTGCAATGCTGAATTGTGTAAAAATCTTTTCCGATAAATTCAAACCAAAAATAACATATCACCAATCTTCATCGTTTGCATTGCAACATGTTTAAAAATGCCACGAAACCCTGTATGTTTGTCAGTTTCGACATGGAAACTGAACATGCGTCACACTAATTGACAAATATTGATCAAACCAAGTAACCAGGCCATTAGGACAGTGACATTTTGTTTGATAAGTGTATTATACACTGCTATTTTAAGTGCACAGAGATGAACACACATACACACATGCAGACACACACACACTCAGGCAGCAAATCCCTGTCAACTTCAGCCTTTCCAAACAATTCAAAACATTTGGGAATAAAGTCGAGCAGCGTAAGACAAGAGTCTAACAAAAGCCACCCACACCTGTTTTATCACTGGAGTGTGTTTCCCTCCAACTAAACATTGGAAACGGGTTTGCTCTTTTTGCACAGCAGATGTTAGACAAGGGGAAAACCACGACCACAAGGACAGAGAGGGAGGAAGAGGCTAATAGTTCCAAAACAAACTGAGTGAACTGAATGAATAATGTATTTAGAAATTTTGTACAAAGACCCTGCTAAAAGATAAATGATCAGCGAGAAAAGTTTTTCTCACCTAATTATTTAACACTTTTTTAGCTAGCTAAGAATGAACAAGTTGCTTTAAAATTATTAGAATAGATTTCATTTTAAAAAGTAAATCCTTTTAAATTTTAAAAAGGATTAAAACACACACACACAACACAACACAATCTTTTACTGCCACAAATGTAGCCAGTCTGATATCAGCAGGCATTTATGGTGGCTAATGTTAGCCATTTTCATATCCCATAACTGAATTGGTTTGCTAAGTTTTATACTCTTATCCATTTCTCCCTCTGTTATGTTATGACATCTAAACATCTAAACACTCTTGTTTCCTGCTCAGTTAGTACCAAAACCAAATTAAAATTGCCAAGGATATGTCATAAAAATATTTTAACTTTTTTTTAAGTGGGACTTTATTTACTTAAGCTACTTAATTTTATGTTCAAATTGTCACCAAACTGTACAGAGGAGTCTGGAGAGAGTTACATCAGTGAGTGCCTACAGCCATCTGTAAATCATCCATAAGGCTCTGTCATGGTTTGTGGCTACATTTCAACCAGTGGTGGATCTTGTTGAAAAAGGGTAAAATTATAAACACAGACAAGCACCATCGGATTGCAGCCAACATCCAAAGCAGAGCTTTGGATTTCCTTCAAGAAACTGGCCTTTTGCCTTTCCACGTTTCAATAAATCACAGATTATGCATTGATTGATTGACGGATGGATTAATGGACGGACGGACCATCCTTTATCGAAAGTGCTACCATAAGCATTTAGAAAAGACTATGTTGGGGAAATTTCTTCAAATTTAACAAGAATGTTCACTTTGATTTAAAGATGACGATGGGTTTAATGTCAAAGAACACAACGATCTCACAAAACACATTTTTGCCTGTTGCATAAGGATTCATAATCTAACTGACAAGCTTTCATAGAAAAAAGTCTAGCGCAAGGATAAAATGATGATGATGCAAAAAGTCAAAGGTCAAGGGTCATATTTCAAATTATATTGTCACAGAATGGCATAGATATAAGCTGTAAGTGGACACAAGCATACAACAGAGACATGGTAAGTCTAGTTTAGTGGTAACTCTTTTAAAAGAAACAAAAATATGT
>NW_005187620.1:72479-82181 GCF_000239375.1 Pundamilia nyererei | reverse complement strand
CATATATATATATATAATGGAGACATTAAATTGGAAGAAGTCAACATAAAAGTGTGTCTCTCTGAGAAAGTGAAAAATGGCCCATTTTGTTATTTTGTTAGAGACATTTTTGCATTTCAACATATTAAAATCTGCTCATCTGCTCAGCTTGGTGTCTGCACATGCTTGGTTTATTTAAATATATAGTATGCACGGTGCAGCACAGGGGTCATAGGTTATTTTTTATTGGAATCTTCATGATCAGATAAAACTAACAGAGCGAAAGAAGAGATGAACTCTGCGTCACACAGGCAGCCATGTGAATCTGCTGTTGCGTGTGCTGCTCTGGGAAAATGCATTTTACCGACTGAAGATAACCAGAGTCCCAGCAGTTCATCCTCCTACTCCTCCTCCCTATTTAACCTGGGCTGCTGGGTCAGGCTACTGTGTGTATGTGCTGGTATTAGCGCATGTATATACCTGTGTTGATCTATACCTGTGTTTGTGCATCTGGCTCGGCGGTGAGCACGGGAAAGAACGAGGGCAAAATTCAGAGAAACCCATTAAAGGATGAATGCTTTACACAACATTTGCGCCTAAAAATCAAGAAGTACAGCAAATTTTAATCACCAAAGAAGTGATTGTGGTGCTGTTTCATACGCCTTAATATTTATAAAGGATTGGTTTTATCCCTCATAATCAAAACACTTTACAAAGAGAACAGCCAGACCTATACTGCTTTCACAGAGTAAAGGCTCAGCATTTGAGTCTTTGATTGATGAACTAAGAAAGGTTTTTATTTCTCCGCAAATATGTTGCTGCTTTAAATAGAAGTCTTCTAAGGAATCTCCAGCCTCCCTGCACCTTTCTTGGCCTTTTTAATGACAGTGTTTTCGTGATTTTTATCAGAAACCAGAACGTGAGAAGGAGCTAAAGTGCTTCTTGCTAAAGACTCTCGTGTAGGACTTTAAAACACCAGATACTGTTTTATCTGGCAATCAAGATAAAACTGCCAGAGTGAGTTCACTGCTCCAGCTATTCCCACTCTCCATTCCCATACCTGGATCATGTAGAATTCCCAGAGAAGGGCAGTAAATTGTCCAGCGGGGAGACGTTGTCCTCTCCCTCCTGAATACCTTTCACCCTGAGAAAACGAGACAAGAATGGAGGCATGTTGAGTTTCACCCATGTGTCCTTTCTGAAAAACACATACATCACTTTTCGTTTTTTTTTCTTCTTTTTTTTCCATGGGAGGCCTGAGGTGGAGTAGCCTCTGCGTGTGTTCATGTAAATATCTGCTTGAATGCATTCAGTCCATGACTTTCTCAGGTCCACCACCTACTATATAGAGATGAATGGGGAGTGCGGTACTTTCAGAGAAATTAAATATGTGGTTGACCTTTTGTTGATGGACAAACATTACTGAGGCTCCAGAGCAAATATGAAGGAGGCGGATTCAACCTCTTGTTCAGTTTGCAACGTTTACTCGCTGCAGAGAAGTTCAAACCTCGCCAAGAACATGTCAGCACCTCTGGCTAATGTGCAGGATGTGATATTTATGTATTGGCATCTCAGAAAGAAATTAAATCCACAAGGCGATGCTGTGGTCAATTCAGGGTTTGTTATCAGCTCTCTAAAGGCTGAGGTGTAAGTCAGTGCACCATATGGATGACTGGCAGACTCATTTTTACCGGTGCAGGAGGAGTCATTTGCAATATTTACTGCTTAACCAAGTAAATGTCGGCACCTTTAATGTGACAGTGCCGTAGCAGGTAATGCTATTATCATATTTCAAGTACAAAACAGACCAAACCCATAAAAAGCGGGATATCTAACAAATGGAAGGCTATTCTTTAAAGTTAAACTTTAAAGATTTTGTCCATTAATCAGAAGGGAAATATTCCTAAACATATCATCAATATTTTCACATTAAAGAAATTCTTTAAAGATGAAAAATCTTGGTTACTTGACATAACAAGAACACAGGAAGTCACTGCAGCCACCTGAGAATGATAATGTCCTGTGCATTACTCAGCGTGACAAAGGTGCAAAGAAACTGAATTAGCAGAAAAGCTCTAAAGTGGTTTGTGATCAGGTTTTTTTACACATTCACTTCATTTGATCCCAACTATTAATCACTGAGATCTCTCCTCACACCATCTCAGTGAAAAAAATTTCAGAATTAGCATCACGCGGTCTGACAGAACTCTGAGCCTAGTTCTGCCAGAGGTTTCTTCCTTCCCACTGTCGCCAAGTGTTTAGTCATCTGATTGCTGGAGTTTTTTCTATATTATTTGACGGTCTTTACTTGATAATATAAAGTGCTTTGAGGTGACTTGTTGTGATCTGGCACATCATGAATAAAACTGAATCAAATACCTATCTTCACCATGAAACTGAAATAACACAAGATTATAAGACACCCAATCTGATCTGGGAGCATCATGGGACATAAGGACACCTGGGCTACCTTAATTAACCCCCTGCAATGTTTTGACATGTAGTTGTAAAGAGACATCTCTCTCATAGGGTGAGGTCCATATGTGGTCCACAATGGCCAAAGCTATTCTAGTAGCATATGATAGTTTACATAGTTCTCTGTCCAAAGAACTATGCAAAGATTTGCAGTGAGTCATGACATGATGCCGAACATCCCGTGAGAACTGTGTTTACTTATATGACGCTTTGGCCAGTTTGTCTTTTCTATTCTGCCGTAGCTGGATAAACTTGTCTTTGAAAAATGTTCCTCGCCCTACTGGCAGAGCGAGTACAGGAACATTTGGATTCAGATGTATAAATTAGCATACAGCCTAGTCAGTAAATGAGCTCAAAGCTGCAGTTATCCATATATCTGTGGGTCCATGCACTTAAACCTTTACCCCTTGGAGCTCAACTTGGAGCTCAACTAGGAGTAAGCCTTGAAGCTCTTTTCCGAACTGAGCTGTTTCAGGCCTGCTTATACAACAAAATGACTGGGTTTGCATAGTGAGCATGGTCCCTGCCTGTGCAGCTACCTTTGGAAAAAACCCAGAAACTACCATCTTTATTGATATATATTGAAGAGGCAAAACTCATCACACAGGCGAGGTCATCAGATGCCATCTTTATGGGGGAAAGAGTTAACGTGCAGCTGTGCGAGTATCTCAGTTTGCATGTGTGTGTGTCAGTCTGTGCACATGCACACAGAAGTGTGTTTATAACTGTTTACACTCTCCGGCTTTGCTCAGCCTGGTTCCTCCGAGCAAGCAGGTACACCAACAGGCAGGGAGTCCATGGCAGCCTCTCAATCATGTCTCCCTCCTTTTTGTTTCTCTTTTGACAGTCCTTCGCTCTTGTGTGACGGCCCACAACGTCGCCCCGGCCTGCTTACCTTTTCAGCGCTCGTGAAGCGAGACTACTAATGCACTTGCTGCTCTCTTTGCCGCCTCATCGGCCCACACTGAGCTGCAAACTCCCGTGACAGCACAGGAGGCTCACTTTGTTTCATGTTTGCCCAAAAATTGTTTCAATATGTATTTTTGGGACCGGTGATGTTTGCATAATAAATCTTTGTGTCAGTGGAATACAAAGAGAGCTATAGGTCAAAACCTGGGTGGGTCACACTCTCTCTCTTTTTCCTCATTAACTCTCCTCTACTTTCTATTCTCTTTCTTACCCAAGTTGTTTTTCCAGCCTGCTGTCAGTAGGTTTATATAAGCATGGTGCAGAGGCTGGCGCTGTCTCTTTTAACAGTTCTCATTCTCCCTGTATCGTTATTACACGTGGCCAGGTACGGTAAGCTGGAGAAGTATTTGCAGAGATCCACAACGTGAAACAGCGAATCATGCTATGAACATTTTTCTGCCGTATGACTCAAATACAAAGCAAGACTGAACATTAGCTGTTTCAGTGTTCCAGAAAAATCCATCATCAACCTGAGTAAGCTTCGGGCTCTTTGACTAAAGCCAAAAACAACTTATTTAGAAATTACCCCTCAATTACACTTCCATTATGTTTAAACTGAGTTTTTTTGAGATGGCCAAAAGAATTTTTCCTAATATTGTGCATGATGCGGTGAAGTTGAGTGGACCGGCAAAGAGTGAAGTCACGGTAATGTGCCTTAAATGGTGGGAAACCAAAGAAAAAATGAGGAAGTGGAGAAGCACTGACTGACATGCACTGTAGAGATAGAGATCAGCCCAACAGCTGGCTAAAGCTGTATTTTTTTTTTTAAGTAGCAGAGTACCAGAGTTCATTCTCTTTAAAACAAATTCTTTCAGTGTGTTAGTGGTTTAAAAACTGTTTGTGAGGTTTCTATATAAAAATACTTCATTAAAATAGAACTCAAGTTTAAGAAATATGCTTCTATATAAAAGCTATGATTTTTTTAATGCATTGGCCTTGTTGCACAATGCCAGGCTCAGATTATGAGAGTTTTGGATTTAACATTTAGCAACAATCCACCCCTAATTAGATTTCCGACACTGGCCTTTACACTCTCGTGAGTCACTGGACTCCAAGGAGGCTGTGTATATTTTTAAGCAGTAAAAGGTACTAACACAATTTTTCCTTTAATGTTCAATATGAGGAATAAGTACAAAATTATGTAAAATTTAATTTAACAAAGTTTGAATGTTTCCTTGTTTATGTTTTAACATTCTGGCATATATGTGGTACAGTGGTGCAGAAGTTGACACTTTCACCACACACTGAGGTTAGAACCTTGCCCTCCTGGACTCGTGGTCACTAAAAGTAGAAAAATGACATGTATGCCAGTCCATTTCAACCAGTAAACTAAAACTTTTTTGAAAAACACAGTTGCACAAATAACTAACCTCTGATATGGGTATGACCACAGTGTGCACCACCCCACTGGGAAGCCTTTATACCACAATAAGGCTACATTAAAGTAGGCTAATTTCTATTCTGAGAGTGCCAGTGGTCATCCCAGATTATCTGGTAACCTCCCAAACTGCTTGGTTGCATGCTGATAGTATCAGCTGCGACAAAGACAAATCTGAGACCCATAATATCAAAGGGAATATAAGCGACCATACTGTTGGCAGTCAAAGTTTTACCTTGAATAGACAACTTGTGCTGACAGTGTCTATCCAACCACTTTGTTGTCAGTTTAACCTTGTGTTTTTCCACCTCACTGCAAAGTAATGCTGCTACAACTACAGCCTCCATCTTTGTTTACATCTACGCCCCCATGACATCACGTGAGGTCGTGCGTGTTGTCCTCTGACAAGATGACGATTATAATTTCCTGCAGTGTGGATGTTATTCTATTATTGCCAAAGTCACTTTGAGTGAGAGTAGAATATCTGTCAAGTTTCTCCTTACATGTGTGACCTGGCCCGATTTCCAAATAGTTTAGTGTTTTAAAACTTCTGTTATCTGATCCTGGCATTACTGATAACTGGAACATCGAGCAGCTGACAGTACACAAAGGTATGAAATACTATATTGTTTGTAATCTTGTATTTGTTGTCATTTTCTGTGCAAAAACTGAGCGGTTGAAGGCGCTATCACATAAACTGTATATAAAAGATGGCCAAAGTCACGCACTGGTTTGCAAACTCCTTTTAAGGGGTTTTCCTAATTTTATTTTCTTTATTTATTAGTTATTTATGTTTTTGATTTGTTTAGGGGAGGGGGGGGGGTTGCACCTGAGGTGACCATATATGGACAACAGAGTGGACTGCTGTTATGGGGTTATCAGCTAATGCTAAGTGCCATAGAAAGTTGGCATTGACTGTGTGAATTCATGGCAAACAGAAGGATGTCTGCTAAAAAGTCTTAATATACAGGCTCCTTAGAGTACCGCATGGTCGGCCACATTGTTCCTGAAATAATTACATAAAAAGTGATGTAAAAGGGCTTGAAGCTCAGCAGACATCTACCAGCTATACTCACCTGTCCTGGTATCCAACTGTCAATCAAAGCGGCCACAGCCCTAAAAATGCAAACTTGAATTAGATTAACACATTTTAAATGGACAGGTCATAAAAACGCCTTTGCTTCCATACTACTGTGGTTTCAAAGGGATGAAGTAGCTATTAAAACAAAAATCTGTTTTTCTACCAGGTTAAAAACATGTTTAATGTGTCGTGCTGCAAATGTTTTAGCACGGGAGCCAGCCTCAAGTGGCCATTCCACAAACTGTGATTTTGGCACTTCTCATTGTACTCACTGTTCAACAATGTCTTGGCAACTTCACCCAAGCAAAGCCTCACAGAAGCAGCATTTTTCAGAATAAGAGCTCTAAAAGCCCCGCTGTATACTCAAATGAGGCACATAACAGATGAATGTGGAGTTTTTAGCAGCTAAAGATATATATTTCAACGCTGACTGAAATGAAAACATGGATGAGGATTCTGGGTTTGAAAAGTGAAACCAATACACAATTGGCTTAAATCTGCATTCTTTCCAATTTGTCAGCAGGCAGCAACTCCTGTGGTTGCAAAAAGAAGCCAGATTATACAGATATTTATAAAAATAAAAAGATTGCACCCTCCCTTGATTTAGTTGAACACATGATGGTATTCATTTCTAAATTGTGGTTTCCATTTGAGTCAAAAAGGAGGATAAAGTAGAGTATGCTTTACAAGTCACTACCATCCAAGTGTGCAGTGCTTTCAGTCAGATCAGCCTGTCACTCGTCACAGCCGGTTTTAAAAACCAAGATGGTGATGGCTATGCTTCCTACATAAGTTGGTAGTGAGAGAATGAATATCAGACTGCCCAAATGCAGGGCTCTAAATGAGCAATCGTGGTTTTCTCTAATAGTTTATTTTGTAAAGTAGTTCATCATATCAATTTTAGAGGCGATGATAAGTTGGCACTGTGTTCAACTTATTTCTGCTACACACAAGTGGATAAGTAAATTAAATACTTGAGGTTTATTCTGTCAAGCAAATAAACTGCCATGGTGAGAAAACCCATCAAAAATCAGTTAAATCATCTGAATGTGAAGCACCAAAGTTCAGCCACTTTCCTGCAAATCCGACAGTCAAAACCCTGTAACCAGAGCAGCCACATGACCTCGAGGTTTTTATTGTCCCTCGCTGGTGACAGAAGCAGACTGAGAGGGGGAAAAGTGGGCGGACAGTTTTCCTCGACGAGCCAGAGCCTGGAGTGAAAGCGGGTGAGAGTACAGCGAACTTAGTGGGACGAAGCAGGACAACGCTATCCCATACACAGCAGAGTGCTATAAGCCACCACCATAAATCTCAGATCTCGTCCACAGCTAAGCTTTTTCAGTGCTGTGTGCTGCTCCAGAGGCCAGAATCCAGATGTTGGAGAAAGAGATAGTAAATAAAACAATCTATCAAAACTGAAAACGGGGGAAAAATAGGATTTTTTTCATGTAGCTGATATTAAAAAGCACAAATTCTCTACCTGTTTTAAATCATTATCAAATTAAATAGCATACACAGCAACAGGCAGACATAGAGAAACTCCCTCAGTGAGTGAAATCAGTATGTTAATCCCATTTGGGATAACAGATATTATAGCACCACTGGTCCATTGTAGCTCAAGGTGTTCCTGAATAAAAAACAGGCCTGCTCCTCTGGATTAGTTTTTATCATTTATGGCGCACGTGGATTGGAGGGATAAACAGATATGGAAGCCTCATTGTGGAACAAATATCTGAGGCTTAACATCTTATCGTCCAGAACATGGCGATGGCTTATTGTTTAAGACTCTTTGCCTCTGGACATGAACTCCTGCTGGATGCTGATGATCTCTTGTGTCAATGCTGCTACTGCACGTTTCTCAACTTTCAGCTGGCTTGATGAATAAAATGTAATAAGAGAGCACCGAGAGATGTGCAGCTACTGTGTGAAGTTTTTTGTTTTGTTTTGTATTTGAGCAGCTGGAATCGAATGCCAACTTAGACCTATAAACTGGAAATAAAGGATGGACTATAATGGCTTCCATTGGTTAGTGAAGCCTTACATCAAGTGTTTACAGAGGGATAATACACGCTTATATTGTGGTGACTTGTCAGTAACAATGTACATAATCAGTATACCCTGAATTCTCCGTGGCTCCGCTTGGCTTTGCTTTTCAGACCTGGAAGCTCTATCTGTCTTTTATATAATTTATAATTTAACAATTTATGCATAGAATAAACAGAATTACTCAGTTTCATAGCTGAAATTATGGTGTCAAGTCAGTTGAAGGAAATTAGGTCAGTGTGGTCGGCTGCTACAGATATTACTCCAAATACTGGAAAATGGGGTTCACGCAGCTAACCTGTTGCAGCTATGTCATCCAATCAACATGCACAATAACTCAATTCAGCTTTGATTTTGTCCTGTCTTCCTCCCCTCGGCAGTTGGCTGCTCCTCCCTGAGCCCGGTTCCTTTGGGGTCAACCTTCAAGATCAATAAAGTTTTATTGAATTGAACTGAATTCTATCGAAGGTTTCTTCCTGTTAAAAGGGAGTTTTTCCTTCTCACTGTCATCAAGTGCTTGCTCAAGAAGGTCGTCTGATTGTTGAGGCTTTCTCTGTATCATTATAGGATTTCTACCTTACAATATAAAGTACCTTGAGGCAACTGCTGTTGCGATTTGGTGCAATAGAAATTAAATGTCCTTTTATTATTGTAGCTAAAAAACAATCACACGTATTCAGCTGATCGTTTTCAGATTTTTGTTTTACAGTACTAATTTGTTATTAAAGTCAGTCTGTCAGATATAAAAAGCATGAATGAAATAAGATGAGTAAATCTTATTGCTTTATATAATAAAGAAGTGAAACTCTGTCACTCTGGTGCTGAGTAAGGCTCTCCAGGTCAGCCGGTTTTAGTTTAGCCAGTGAAACATTACAACAAAAGGAAATATCACTTAGTCAGCATTAAGTTTATGCTCAGATGAAAAACTGGAAGCTGGACGTCCGATTCTCATCAGCACTAAGCCCGAGAGAGCTGCCGAGTTTGGACAGAGTGGAAAAAGGGAATGATGCCTCCTCTTGAAAAGATGATCTATGCACCAGACCTGTTTATGTTAGTAATCTCCAAGCCCAGTGTAATCAAAACATCACTAATTTCACTGCCGATTGGAAACTGTGACATCTGTGTTTTCAACACACTTCAAGGGGGACTTCTTCAAAGGGGGGGGGGGGGGGAGGCAACTGGGAAGCATCCATTCCTTACAATAACCCTAGTGATGAGAGGATGACTTCATCCTTGTCCACTTAAATGTTTTGAAGAGGATATATCCACAGTAGTGGAAACTTTATGCAGTAAATGCCTCGGCATTGCTTGCTGAGAGTGTGTATAACAGGCTGTCGTGTGTCCGTCTGAGCATCTGGGCAGGCTGGCTGGTTGGGTGTTTAGCTTGTTGACATGCCGGCAGATTCTCCAGCTCTGCTCTGAGTTAGAAGGTCGGCTGTGATGTTACAAAAGGTTTTCCATCTCGTCGAGCAGCCTGGCGTCAAGCTTGCAAGACCTTCCTGATTGATTCTACAGAGTCTGGATTGCACGTGGTGCAAAAGCACTTCTATAAGCCTCGCTCAGCGGAAATGGGCCTTAATGCAACCAGCACTGCTTTACTATGATCATCAGGGATGTGGCCATTGTTGAGCGTCACTGCTGAAAAGGCCACAGTGAAGAGAAAAACACAAAAATGAGAGCTTTTTCTTTTCTTTCTGTTTTTTTGTGGGCTTGGCGAGAGCAAAAAAAGACAATAAATATAAAATGTGCAATGCTTGGTGTGTGTGTGTGTGTGTGT
>NW_005187620.1:68936-71999 GCF_000239375.1 Pundamilia nyererei | reverse complement strand
GCGCGAGACAGAGAGTAAAAGACTGATTATTTAGCATCCCAGGTCTCACAGGTTGACAATTACACATGCTTATAGAGTATTATTACTATTTTTTGGATACAATTTCATACGAAGTAGCTGGAGTCAGTATTGGAGTCTAAAGGAGCCATAACACATTTACTTTGTTGCTCCAGTCAAGCAGAAATTTTACATGTCTGAGGCATAAAGTTGGTTTAACTGCAAACTTTTAATTTACATTAAAATATATGAAATATATTTTAATTGTTATTATTGTCTTTTACCATAATAAACTTGATTGTGACAGTAATATCCAGCAAAAAGTGGCTCCTGATTCTAAGCACAAGCACCTCCTGGCAGTAAATGATTATGGTACAAATTGTCTGGCTTTTCTGCAGTTTCGGGTCTGTGGATTCTTAGTATCTCCTGCATGCACAGGATAAATATTAACATGACCAGATACAGCCTTCCCTGTCTCCAAGAGGCACCTTGGGAAGCAGGTCTCTCCGAGTCCTAAAGGGAGGCCTGCAGCTCGCCTTTAATCCCTCCGGGATCCCTCTCTCAGAGCTGGGCTTTGCTTTGTGCGCAGCTCTTGGCCGAGTCAAAAAGGAAAGTCTAAGGGTGGGACAAATTTCGCACTTTCTCCCATGTCTCAGGCCAAAAGAAGGAGCTTGTAAATTGAGTATGTGAAGCTGGAAATACTCCCTGCCACACGAACTCTGCGGTGGTTCAGTGGTGGGGCCGGCTGTGTGCGTGGGCTGCACAATCTTGGCTGCGGACCCTTGAAATCCGGCCTGAAAGTGTGTTTTGTCCCAAGGATCAACTATCTAGCAAAGACAATTAGGACTTGTAATAACTTTTCAGTCACTCATTTTTCTTTTAAAATAAATTTCTTTTAGGTTTTTTTTTATTGTATTTTCTTTGTTTTATTTTCATTCGTGGCCTAATCGGTGATGCAGTCCTTCCACGGCTACGGTGGAACTACTCTAATCTCTGTCTGTGTTTCTTGTGGCCTTCGCTGTTACTTTGCGTCTCTCTTCATGCTTTTTGCCCGTTGATACAGCAACGCTGCAGAGTTTACCCGACCTAAATCTTCCGTTTATTTGCTTTTGCAAGAGTTGTTTTGTTGGCATGGCGTTTTTACTCTATTTCTCGCTCTCTCTGCAACCGCTCACGGACACACAAAGGCCTGAATGGTTTCGTCTTCCTTTTACAGAAAACATTAGCCTAATTATTTCCTCTTTTTAGGGCGCAAACGCTTGTTCACAACTCGGTCATATTTCCTCCATTTAAAACCTCAGACCATTTTAATGGGATGCAGATCGAATGTTTTACTTTGAAGGACAAAACAAATCTGGACCCTGCGTGCAAAAATGAACAATTAGTCGTTAAATAATCATCTGCTAACAGAGAGGTTCACAATGGTCAGACGGCTTATTGTTTGCCGACCCGGTTCATTATGGAAGAGGAAAATACGGCCAGTGCGCAACCACGCAAAAGCCTGATGCCAACTTATAGAAATAAAATGCTGTCGCCTGTGTCAGCAAAATATTGGGATCTTTTCGTGCTTGAAAAACAACTTAAGTCATTACATTAAAATTAATTAATTAATTAATTAACCTATGTGTTACACAAAACTTTAAGATGTGTGGTTGTGTGTGATTTACAGTTTTTGGTTTTTTAAATTTATTTAAACTGTGATAAATAAATAAACAAATAAATATTTATCTTTATCTTTATATGTATACACACACATATATATATATGTCTACATATAACAGGATGTGCGTCTTCTTTTATGTGAATTCTTCAAAATAGATTTTTTTCTTTCCTCAAGCTGATGGTCATCGGTGTGAGGACAAACACCCTCTGATGAAAATCAAGAAAACTCTTCTCACCTTTTTTTTTACGCCGAAACTGTCCTTCGTCAACGCCACACACACACACACACACACACACCAAATAGGTTTATTATTATTACATCACTTGTTGCTTTCCTATGTTAAAGTAAAAGTCAGAAAAAAGCGTTTGAGAACATATTTTGCGGAGAAGAAAATCGTGAATTAAGATGGGGAGGAAGAAGAAGGTGACGTCAGGTGATGATGGCAGCGCAGGTGAGGAATTCAGTGATGTCTTTTTTTTTCTTTTTTTTAAGAAAAGTTCAAATGAAGATGCGATGGGATGAAAAGGAGACCAGTGATTGGGGGGTGACAGCGGGGTAGGTGTTGGTGGTGGTGGCGGCGGCAGCGGGGGGTTGCGGTGTGATGACGTCAACGCTAGGCGTGCAGCAGAGCAGTGAAGAAAACCAAGGTATCGTCACAGAGACGACCAAAGTGCTGATTACCGCGGACGCAGCATTTACGCGCAGCTGACGCTAAAGTGGATTTACTGAACACCTGCATGGGGAAACCGTGAGGGTTTATTCCGTTTTTCTGTCTTCTGCTGGGAACCAACTGGTGAGTAAGGCACGCACGGTGTCGTGTCAGGTCAGTGGATTTTAGCTGTGGGAATTGGTCAGAAGGTGTCGGCGGGCAGGTCGCTCTGTGCCTTTTAACACTTCAAGATATTGGGAATGTGAATCAGAGGGGAAGATGTGTCCAGCGTGAAGAAGAAAATAAAATATTTAAAAGCGCCGACTCCTTTAGGAAGAGCATGCTGTTGGCCATTTGGTTTTCAAAAAGCTGGAGTAGAGACTGAGCGAATAGAGCATTGCGCACAGCAACGATTTCTGGCATAGAACTGCAGCAGCGAGTGTGACAATAGTTTGTCTGCGCATTAGAGTCAGCCAGCTGCACCTTACAACATTATTCCCACTGTAGCCCAGAAAAACACTACATTAGATACTTAGAGTAACTAATATAGAGTACAAGCGTGTGCGCGCACTGAAGCACTTTACTCAGTACGAAGGGTACTGAGTAAAGATTTACTGAGGACATAAAAGCAGCAAAGGGATTCCTCTAGATAAGAGGGTCAATCTTTCGCTTTGTGTGTGTGTGTGTGTGTGTGTGTGTGTGTGTGTGTGTGTGTGTGTGTGTGTGTGTGTGTGTGTGTGTGTGTGTGTGTGTG
>NW_005187620.1:22097-68916 GCF_000239375.1 Pundamilia nyererei | reverse complement strand
TCTCATTCTGCGAGCCGAAAACATGAAAATCCTTTCTTTAAAAACGAATAAATATTACCACAAAATTCGCGTTATTTTTTTTAAGTTGTATTAATCAGTTTATTAATTTTGCTATTGTCCTTAATTGTCTTGCATGTTTCTTCTCACAATCAATTTTAATACAAATATATGAGACCAGGGTCCAGAAAGAATTAAACTTGCTGTTGTAGGATTGTGACACAGCCTGCTCTGACTTGTTTTTTAAACAAACTTTCATTTATTCAATATTAAAAAAACAACAACATTGTAATGGTAACTATAATATGATGTGGTTTAATGAGAATAGGTGTGTTTAGCCTCTTTGATTTTTATTTTATTTTTTTATTTGGAGGAGAAAGTTTGATTTAATTGGGTTTTTTTGTGTTTTTCAGGCAACTGGAATGGAACTGAATCTGTCGAAGAATGTGATTTCTTGTGGGGAATCTGGTATGACATTTTTCTGTGCTCAGTTTAACATGTTGATTATGTTTGACTTTTCAAAATATCCATATATATATTCAGATCCACGGTGGTGTGGTGGTGGTTAGGACTGGGTTAGAATCCGGCTGAGGCGTTTTTGTGTCGAGTTTGCATGTTCGCTCCGTGTCTCTGTGGGTCTCGGATTCCTCCCACAGTCCAAACGCAAGGATGTTAGGATGACTGCTGATTGTGAAGTACAAGTCTAGAGTGAGTGGTTGTCTGTATCTCTGTGTTACCCTTGCGATAAACTGGAGACGTGTCCAGGGTGTACCCCGCCTCTCGCTCTATGACAGCTGGTATAGGCTCCAGCCCGACCGCGACCCCCAATTGCATAACCGGAAGAGAATGGATATTGTGATTCATTAGCTGCAAAATGATTATGGAGCTCTGTGAAATTGGCATCGGCAATAGATAAATAAGTACATATACAAACAATGAACTTTTTTCATCTTTCTGGTGATAAATCCCAACCATTTATCTTTTAAACACTAAAAACAAAAGGAAAAACGAAGCAACATCAAGCCAGATGCTACAAACGACACATAAACATGCCAATCTGTTCAGTGGAAAATATTTCATTTAATTTTTTTCTTCAGATCCAGTAGTCGTAGCTCACATAAAAATAAACCAATCAGTCTTTTCTGGATTTAATCACAACAAAAAACCAAGAATCCCCCATTCGTTAAAAAGATACGTAAAAAAGTAGGAATAATTTCGAGGTTTGGGGGAAATTTAAATGAAACATCGTGTGCAACCTTTCACAAAACGTTCCCCGAGGAAATAATAATATGCAGTAGCAATCAAGTTTCACCCTAAAAGGCAGTATATGTATATTTTTATGTTTTCACATATTAAGAACCACTCTCTTTTCAAATATCAACACCGCGTGTATGTAAAACTAAAAGAAACGACCGAACGTGTGGCGGACTGGCTCTGGTTTAACAACGAATGAAGGGGTTTAAAAGGAAATTTTACATATTCTTGCAGTTTAGTGGATTTGTCCTATGGGTGTTTCCCTGTGCTGGTTATTAGACGTTGTTTTATTTACACCTGCATTCCCTGCACAGGCTGTTTATTGGTTGTCAGACCTCAGGTCAAACAGGCCTTGGACCAAGCAGGGAAACCATCACCAAGGCAATAATCAGCTCTGTCCTTCTCCAGTTACGCACCGTGTCCAGTTACATCTCCGCTGCTGTCTTGCTCTTGAATCAGCTCGCCAGCTTTAATTTTCTATATGCTTTGTTTTTTCGGTCCTGTGGTTAGCTTTACTGTGCTCGCTTTCCCTGGAGAGAAAAATAAACCAAGACTGTATTTTTGTGTGTGATTCACGGCGTTCGCCGAGTTTATTTTCACTTCTTGGGGGGGAAATATGAGTGTTTGCTTAGCCACTGGCCTTTAACCTGTCCTGCCGGATGGAAAGGCTTTTTAACTCATCCATCACACGCAAGTGCCCTCCAGAGTGCTGGAGGAGCGGGACGCGGGCATAGATGGAGGCTGAGGAGGCTGGGTATTTAGATTACCCCCATCTATCAGCCAGGAACATGTGGACAGAACAAAGTAGAATTCACAAGAGCTCCGCCATGGCGAATCTCTTTGTGCTGTAAATCCCATAATATTGACCTCAAGAGTCACTGGGTTTATTGTTATTTTTTACCGCTGCTTTTGCTTTTGCTAATACTTTATGGCACATAAGACTTTTTTCTAGGCTGATTTTAGTTTTTCAGGAGTCCGCTGCAATCTTGAAACAAGCTAGAGCTTTGAGCACTTCATTGATAGACTATCTCCCACTAAACCCTACCAGCTACCAACAGGTAGTCTCTTTCACCCAACCTTCGCAACCTGAATAGTAAAGACCACCTGCTGGTCACGAGGTCCTCGAGTTCACCTCATCAACGCCTTTTCTGCTTTCTTACTCCAGAGTTTAGATGCAGATGAACTTTTGTTGTTTTCAAATATTGTGTCCAAACCATTTAACCATCTTGGAATATGAGTAAGCAGGTAGGCGATGCTGGTGTCGTGCCCAAAAGCACTTCGGTAAGCTGCGGCGGTAAACTTGTTGACTGTGATCCTCAGTAGGTTAAGGTGACGCATTCATATTAGCTAGTCAAATACTTATGCCATAGTAATACAACAGTTACACACTGTGCACTAAAAATTTTAAAAGTTCGTTGATGAGTTTCGCTGTATTCAAATTTCTTGAGTGCATTCAGTGTAGATGTCTATGAAAACACGTGCCACTCTCTCTGTGCAGAAAGGCTGAGCAAATATTGATGAACACGGCAGGTGATTTTTGAGAGCTAACACAATTCTCTGCCAAAAAAAAAAAAACCCTTCGGGGGCGTTTTGAACAAAACGAGGATCTCGTGTCAAAAGTCATACGCTCATACAATGGCCGAAAGTCTTCGACCCTGGCGCCTGCGACAGTCTGACTGTCTGTCAGCCTGAGACGCTGAGGCCTGATGTGCGACTCTACCTGAAGGAGGTAGCAGACTGGCCGAGCAAGCCAGCAGGTCAGCTGGTCTCATATCGCAGATGTGGCCAAATTATACTGATCTTTAATCAGCTTAGAAAGAGAAATCTGGAACTCTTTACATTCAGTAAACTTGTGATTTCTGGTCACTCAGAGGTGATTTAACTCAATAAATTATTATTGCCCGTAAGTGTTTGTCATATTATAACAAAACACCTACAGGCACATCACATTTAAATAGAAAATATATTTATCTCAAATACAAACTCAAACTTTCAAATAAGAAATGTGATTTATACACTCTGTGCGTCTAATGACTCAAATCCTAATGCTAAATGGAGACTTTTGCCCACAGATTCCAGTTACACGAGTAAAGGCCTTTACATTTTACTTTAATGTAAAGGGTTACTCATAGTGGTCTGAAACAAATGCTTTTTACGCTGGCCTTCTTTTCTTTTACATTATTTTCAGCTTTCATGCGCAATTTGGTTAGGGAACGAAATACTTGGTTTGGTGGATGAAAAGCTCATGGTTTGGGTTAAAACAGAGACTTCTTGGCGAGTCTGTGGCAGAATGCCTGCAGAGCTTTTCTCATGCAAAAGTTACATGGACTCTATTTCTGCCATCCTATATAAGAGCCCCGCGCTTGGGTAAAACTTTAAATATTATCTAACCTGCATCTGTGCATTCCTCAAAGAAAGACAAGAAAATAGCCAGTGCAACACAGACTACGATCAGCAACTCAGCTCTTCAGTTTTGCACACAGACACATTACAGTTCACGTAGCTCTAAAGCACCACGAGTACTGCGCATACCTGAATGTCAGATTATAATCCCTGTAGCATCTAATTTAATCTTACTTGTTTTCCATCTTTAGCGGGATGAGGTTGGTTTGAATTAGCACTGCTAATGGATACAAAGACGTTATGTTCTGGTGATGTTGGGGCTCCTTTATCAAGCCACTGCTTGCTGCTGTTTGCGCGTCAGAGCCAACAAAACGCACAAAAGTCAAATGTGTCATCATTCGCAGCGGTCCATTTGTCATATTGCGGTTGTCACTGAAAGGCTGGGATCTATAGCGGTTGGATTCTGAGTGCATGTTGTTGGAGTTTAAATATATTATATCAGTAATGTCTGAAGTGGTGAGGTGGTGGCTGTTTAGGCAAAGTGCAGGGCAGACCGATCTGCTGCTGCTGCTGATAGATTACTTATTCTTTGACTGATGTGGTTCAAACGATGTGGTGCACAAAAAAACAGCACGGACAAACACATCCTGTTAAATAATGAGAGATGTAATGTTCCGTGTATTACTCCCGATTGTCTCTTTGTGAATGAGCGAGCTGACAGAGCGACTCTTGTCAGGTTACAGCGCTCGTATTCACGCACACAACGAGCCTGATATCATCGAGCACTTTTCATACTGGAGACACAGTAACTGGGCAGGACCGTGTTGGATGGCAAATGTTTATTCAGCTCGGTACATATCCGAGATATACATTGTGTGGCCGAGCGTGTGTGTATAAGCGCGCCCAGCTGCATTGCTCTGGACACATTTCAAACATGCCTGCGCGAATAAAAGGCCCCTTTTTTACTCCTGAAAGCAAAGCTTCGCTTTGTGCGCTCTCGATAATTGACAAAGCGTACACTGCAAAAAATAATAAAATGAAATAAAATACAAAGTAATAACAATAACTAGCCTTAAGACTAACAAATGAGCAGACAGCCACCGTGGCAGGTTTTTTGTTAGGAGTGTTTAGCAGATGAGTCACCTCTTTTAGTTTCGCTCCACTCACACTGGAAGAAATTTTCTGATCTAAATGCGACATATACGTCTAATAAATCTAAAATTAATTAAATGCACCTTTTCACTTTGTTAAGCGCGACGTCAGACTTTGTCTGGGTGGGTATTTTCTTGCAGCGGTCACGTTTAGTGGGTGGGACTTGTTTTGGGGAGGTTTAACGCAGCTAATGGGTGGGTCTGATGTGAGGGTTGGAGAGCCGGAGCTTGTTCTCAGTCACAGCGGGTGGAAGCTTTTCCTTGCTGCGGATAGAAGGAGAGCGCACAGGGCTGTCACTGCTTCAGAGGAGGGGAACGGGGCCGTGTGATTTTTTTGTCCTTTCTTTCTTCTATTCTCTCGAAGCACGTTTTGCGTGGAAGAACAAACGAACCTGCATGGTTAAATATCCCATGTCGTGGTGTGTGTCTGAGAGCGGGTGGATGTTTTGTAGCGTAGCTCTGAAAGAAAGCCTCGCGATCCACAGGATTCACCCCGTTTCCTCTTTTTACGCACCCTTCTCTTCAAGGTGGGATGAATTTGGACAGAATTGCAGAGGCAGTGAGAGCACCGCCGCCCCGCGACGTGGCCCCCGCGTTTCATTTACAGAGAACTTCAAACAGCAGTCGAGAAACTGTAGAGAACTCAAGCAGCGAGTCTTCAGACACAGAGTTGGCAGGTACACAGTCAGAGTGCTTTTAGCCTCTCCATTCTTTTTCCCACTGAGTGCTGTAACAGTTTATTTTACGTGTCCGTAAGCATTTTTACGGCGAACTGTCAGAGAGGCATCTCCAGCACTTAAAAGCTACAGAACAAAGAGAAAGAATATTTAACTTTTCTATCCCTTGTGTTTGCTTGATTTATTTCCGTGTGTCACCGGGCAGCGTGCACGAAAACGACAAACTCTAAAGTGTGTTTCCATCAAATCTTAGTATTTGAGTGTGTTTGTGTTTGTGAGCGCTTTTTGTGCAGTTACTCCCCATTTTTTGTTTACTGTGCTCCCAGAACCAAACATTTGGCAGGAACCCGAGATGTGTCAGGGAAAAATGTGCAGAGCAGCCTGGCCTGCTGTCAGTGAATGCATTAGAGCAAACTATAAATATTGGAGCTATCCACAAATCTAAACTAAAAACCAAGCGGTCTGTGTTGACAGTTCCCGGAGACACTTTTTATTATTCAGCTTTTCCAAAATTTTAGGGGGAAAAAACAGAGGCCTTTCTGGCCTTTCTTCGCGTATTTCAGGGCGCACGAGAAGCAAATAGAAAATACACCAAGGTCAGTTAGTTCTATTTTTTTAGCTATCAGTCACGACAGTAAATCGTTTTAAATAACAATCTTGAGTCGTGATTTTAAGCTTTTTTTTTGTTTTTAGGAAACTCTCAAAATCCTAGCTCCCTTTCTGTGTGTGCGAGTGTGTGTGTGTGTGTGTGACTGACCTTTGCGCGTGTGGCCTCTTAAGTTTAACGAGGCAATTGTTAGGACACAAAATACAAGACAGTTGGGAGATAAGAGTGGGCAGACCTCATCGTAAAGATATTGATCTCTAAGCGAAAACCGGAGCGATCCGATGGCTAACTCTGACACACGTTTGTGAATGTGTGACTAATTTGTTTCTGTTCTTTTGAGGTTTCTTTTTTATGAATGACTTCGTAAATAAATTAGCCAAAATGGTTGGTTTCATCGCGGTGGGTCTTTTTCAATTGCTTTACTTAAAAAAAAAATCCACGTTGTTGTACTCAATCCTCGTGGGAAATATTGAACTGTCGACGTACACACACCAACTTCTTCATTGTTTAAACGTCCCTTATTTGCTTGCCATTCAAAATATGTTATAGGAGTACTGCTGTTTCACACCGGTTTGTCACCCACAGAAAAGGAAAGAAACGCTGAACACAGGAGCGATGACGGCAACGCGGACGACCCCAAGAAGAAAAAACAGCGGCGGCAGCGGACTCACTTCACCAGCCAGCAGCTGCAAGAGCTGGAAGCCACGTTCCAGAGGAATCGCTACCCTGACATGAGCACCAGGGAGGAGATCGCGGTATGGACCAACCTGACCGAGGCGAGAGTCCGGGTAAGATAGCGGCCGTGCGTAAACCATATGAAAAGTTTGAATAAAGACAAGCTGGCCAAGTAGACGCTCATCAAAAACAGCAATTATTAAACTTCCAAAACAAATAAAAAATTATAAGAAAATGAAGAAGATATTTTTTAATAACTTAAAATTATATATTTTTTAAATTGTCAAAATATGCAACTTTTGAACTTGGTTGCACAAGACTTTTTACCCAATTTCAAGTATTAAAAAACAAAAACAAAAACAGAACTTTGTAGAAATTTTAAAATAAGGATGTCACAGACTCATTTATGCTGTTTGTCAGTACAGCGAGAAATCAGATGTATATTAAAGTCAGTACATTTCCCTGAAGGTTCTGAATTCATGCGTTAGTCACTATTCCTATTTTTAACGGAGTCCATGTCACATACAGACTTTGGTGACTTTAAACGGATCAGAAGTAATAAACTAAATCTGTGATACATTTCAAATACACGCTTACGAAAATCCGTCTCCAAAGACCTCGGAGGTTTTCAGCAGAATATTGTTAACATATTAAGTTGCAGTCATCCCTGACTGTCAGCTGTCAGCTACGGTGCATCCAAAAGTAAATCTACCGTTATTACAGCACGTGCACAATTCCCAATACTGGCACAGAGGACGTTACAGGCCTTAATGGCACGCAGTCATGTTAACACGTCTCATGCTGAAAACTTAGAAGAAAGGAAAGCTTTAAAAAGAAAGTAAGGGGGGGGGGAGTAGTTGAATCCGTTGGAAATTGCAGGTCCTTTCAAAGGGTGTATCTGCTAATGTAGCCAATGGATGATTCGCATTTTGATGACATCATCGAAAATCTGGACCCTTGTTTTTTTTTCTCCACGGAGGAGAGCGTTCACGTCTCTCCGTGTATATATATATATATAGATGGCTTTTTAAAGAATATGACTTACATGTATTATATTTGTTCTAGCTACATTTTTAAACTGTTTTGAGTAAAAATGAATCATAACAATAATAATATAATATTTGAATCAGCACAGTTCTTATAATATCTTCAGTTTGAGGTGTAAAATGAAAATAAGTTGCTTTTTATGCTTTTTGAGCCAAGAAACTCACTGCTGTCACGAGCAGGTTCAGATTTAAACAGTGACTATTTTTTTTCTTTCGTTCCCCTTTTTCATTAGGAATATAAAAAAAATATATATTAGGATTTAAAAAAAGGGGGGGGGGGTGATGGTACGCTGAATATTTGAGATTCAGTAAAATTTGAAAAAATTGGAAATATTTTAAAGATCAATTTACATTAAATAAGATGCAATTATGATTTTAAATATAATTTCATAATATTTATAAGCACACTTTGACACGTCAGTCATTATACTCATATTCTTAACGTGGTTTTCGTCGTGCAAATGTCATTAAAATCCAAAGCATGCATTTTATAGCTGGGTGCAGGAAACTCGAGGCTGGGCTCTGCAGTCTTGAGTGTTTCCTCCACAGCTCTCTGTCACATCGCTCAAGTCTTTGTGGACAATTTGTCGGCCGCACAGTGTTCCCGCACCACTATAAATAGCTTCCGCGAGGCCGTCTGGTGATACCAGTTGTAAATTGTTTCTACTATGAATTAACAATGAATTGGAGAGTACCGACTAGTATTTTGTTAGGTTTTGATAAGGTGTGAGGATATCCAGAAGCGCTTTTCTGTTTCATTTCGAGTCATCCGCGGAGCCGTTCGAGTTGCTCTGTGAACCTGGTTTTACGTCTGACTTACACAGACACACACACGCCTTTTATTTACACTGATTTATCTTTAGAAATACTTCTTATTTCATTGTAAGAAATGAGGCCAAAAAAATCTACATTAATGCACCTCCATCTTAGATCTGGTGTAAACACACATTCTCGTTGTGATGTACAAGTGTGTGGTAGTCTTATACTAATATGTATAATATCAAAACACCTGGAAACAGTTTTCATAAACGATTTAATGTATTTGCTAGTTTATTTACAGGAAGGAAAAATTACATTTGTAAAGAGAGTGTCGAATATATTGTATAGTCTATATGAATATAACCAAAACGAATTTCTAACATCAGTCCACTGATTAGGATTAATACATCCCGCAGTCGTCGTCCACATGAACTTAAAGGATGTCCACTCATTCAGTCTCGCTGATTTTGTATTTATTTGACCGGGTTGTAGCTCGTCAGCAGAAACTGCTCCCCCTGACTCCAAGGCTAGTTTGTCGACTCGGGTATGGAAACTCTGAATATGCGTTTCACTCAAAAAAGGATCCTTTCTTTTTCATGTCCGGATTGATTTTAATAAGCAAAAGTAAGTAACTGCTTTGGTATTTTTAAAAAACAAAAAAAGTGCGTGTTTCGTAACTAATCATAAATTTAAAAGCAGTTGTTGATATTTGACATCTGAGAACATTGAAAATGGGACCGCAGCTGAAACTGCTGAATATGGCTGTGGGCCTATAAAAGATTTTAACTCATCAACAATTAAAATTCAAAGATCATTTAGTTAAAAATGCCTTTATTCTGTAATGGTTTTTTGTTGTTTTTTTTTTTTTTTGTTGTTTGTTTCCTTTCAATGAAACGTTTTAAGGCACCCTAGACTCTAACTCACCTTAAAGGCAACAATTTAAGGGCACCAAAGCGGGGTGTGAAGCTTGTTGCCGCAATATATGTGGAAATAAATGATTCAGACATCAATAAATGATCATTAGTGTCCTTTTTTAGAAAAGAAAATTACACTTATGCTTCATGAACTGAATATCACACGAGCTTGAAATGCTGCTTCGGGTGTGGACTCGAATCATTCCTGTATCATCTGTAGCAACGTTGCAGGTTTATTTTATGACAAGAAAATTAATGTTACATTTTACAGCGTTCTGCTGTGGTTAATGCTCACGTTTCTGTGTGTCCCTTCCAGGTGTGGTTCAAAAACCGCCGGGCTAAGTGGAGGAAGCGGGAGCGGAACCAGCAGATGGACCTTTGCAAGAACAGCTACCTGCCCCAGTTCAGCGGTCTCATGCAGCCTTACGACGACATGTACCCGGCTTATACCTACAACAACTGGACCAACAAGGGCCTCACTCCGGCACCGCTGTCCACCAAGAACTTCACCTTCTTCAACTCCATGAGTCCCCTCACCTCGCAGTCCATGTTCTCGGCCCCCAACTCCATCTCCTCCATGACCATGGCCTCCGGGATGGGCCACTCCGCGGTGCCCGGCATGCCCACGCCAGGTCTTAACAACATCAGCAACCTGAATGGGATCGGGACATCCGGCATCAACTCAGCTATGTCATCATCGGCTTGTCCTTACGGGCCTCCCGGCTCACCGTACAGCGTTTACCGGGACACTTGCAACTCCAGCTTGGCCTCTCTCAGACTTAAATCCAAACAGCATCCAACATTTGGATACAGCGGCCTGCAGAGCCCGGGCTCCAGCCTGAACGCCTGTCAATACAACAGCTGACGGGCCAAAAAGGGGGCCTTAAAAATACAAATATATATATATATATATATATAAATATGTGATAAGCGGACACGGTGTCATAGCTTATGGGCTACCTGCGGATCAGGGGAGGGGGGGTATCAAAGACGACTAAACTGGATTAGTTGCAATCTTTTTTTTTTCTTTCGAAAAAGAAAATGAAAAAGAAAACGTGGATAATGCGGGTTACATGTGTTTACCAGTGAACTTGCACAGCAGTTTAAATGTCCAGGTTTTATGGAATTTTTTTTTTTTTAAATGATGAAGACGTGTTACATGGCTGCACTGTACATATCTAAATGTAAATATATACAGGTCTAACATGTGAAACAGACGGTGGGATTTTTTTTTTCTTTTTTGTGCTTGCTTACTCTTGAAGACTGACTCGACCAAAGCGAGGATTTGCATCAAAATAATAATAATAACAAAACAAAAAATCGAGCATGTAACGAATCAATGAGAAAACAGAAGAAAATCCGGCCTTTACTGTACATACTTTATACTGCTTCTGTGTGCTTTCTATTTACCGCATATGCAGGGTGACTCCACGACGCCTCCCGTTTGAAATGCTTTTCATTTTGTTTGCTCCAATAGAAAAAAAGAGAGAGAGAGTGAGAGAGAGACCCTGCATGTTTAACTTGAGTGCAACGTGTTTTGTACAATAATGTAAGACTTTGCAGAAGTACGTTCATTAGCCTAAACTGTATACAAAAGGTGATTCAAAGTCCTCATGTGTTTATGGTAACATGTTTGTTTGAATAAACTCCAGGAAAAGAGAGGTTTATTTCAAGTACATGTCTTAGAGAGGTCTTTGTTTAAGGAGACAAGCACTCGGGCTCCGGGTTTCCCCCCTCAAAACATGAGAAAAATAAATAGGTTGGCTAAATATCCCCAGCGTAGTGGTCCACTTAGTTTAAGGGAAGGGGAATTACCTTAGAAAGATGAAGAATCCTTTGCGGTTATTTCGACAAAGTGGAATCAGTCCGAGCTTTAACTATAATATTTGATTTTATGTGTTTGTTTGTTTGTTTTTTGTTTTTTGTTTGTTTTTTTGTTTTTTGAAGCTCCTTTAATATAATTTTTATTTCAGAGGAGGGTGGGTAGATAAATCCACCTGACCCAACTTTGGGACCTCAGCAGCTACATTTCTATGAACTGCTCTCATTATTATTTGGTTATCGTGTTAATGAACACATCTCAGCGCTCACTGGATTTTCCAGTAATAGATTTATGGTTAATTTTACTCGACTTTTGTTCCCTTCTGTTCCCTTCACTCCCTATACAGAAGATTATATTGGGGGCTCATTCAAACCTGGCTATTCTGCTGCAACACAGAGCTATTTCTGTCTGCGTACTAAAGGACGGAGATTATGTCCCACTAAAAGGATGATTTCAGATCACCTGAAACCTGAGCAGCTTATTAAGAGTTCCACCAGCGTGTGTGGAAACCTGGAGTGCGCATTCAGGAACATTAAGGACTGACAAACACGGCAGTTAAACTTTCTGGAAGGGGGCGAAAAATGCTGAATACACTGAGCAGATTTCACAAAATAAATAAGTAAAAACATCTTCAAACACACCTGGAGGGAACATTTTATCTAATTACATCTACATGGATATTTTGTGGGCTATCTTTTATTTGCACCTCCGGGGGGAGGAAAAAATGCAACTGGCGACAAGCCCGTGCACACAAAATGATTTCAGTCAATACCCTATCTTGTTTTCTGACACCTGCAGAAATCCCCATATCTATATTACTCACCATTAGACTGATATTAGTGCGCTGCTGGAGCAGCCACCAGTGTGTGCTTTAACTGATAGCGCTGGGTCTTAGAGGATATTGGATTAGAGGCAACACTTTAATAAACAACTGGATAGTGAAAAGAAATGATTTATATATACATATCTCAATAAGACAGCAAACTCCAATGTAAACTGAAAATAATTTTTAACTAATACTAATACTTTTTATACTTTTTAGTTACACGGTCCACACAGCAATTTCCTTAAGGTAATACTCACCTTCTGACATTTTGTATCAAATTCTCTGTTTCCCATTCTCAACTGTAAGTTTACCTTGATTCTGTGGTTATTATTCTCGATACTTCGTGTAAAATGAAGGTGTCTATGTAATTTAATGAGCATAAAATGCAGTGTGACTCAAGCTCGTGTTAAGTAGGTGTGAATGAATTATGTCTTCTAAGGGGGCTTCATATTATTCTTCCACAACTTCGTCATAATTGTATCTTGACATAATCTTACCTGCACTCTCAGCACATGACCGTTTGTGGAGATCTTCCCTCTTTTTAAAGTCGTTTTGTTCATTTAAAATGAAATATCAACATGGGGTGAGTTTGTGGCTCTTGGATGGCTCTCCAGATCCGATTAGATATGAGGTTATGTTCCTTTAAAGGACTATTGCACATTTTTATTACAGTTTTTATTTCTCTAACCTTCTGCCGTGGCCTTGCTGACGCTCTTTTGTCATTGAGATTTCACTATTCACAACAAGTCACAACAGTCATATCAACCGCGTGCCCGGCTGCAAATTCTTTCCTAGGGCGCGCCTGAGCGCACGGACGCACGGAACATTTACTTAAGACGGGCATGCGCACCGGGTGTAATTGCAGCCATCCGCTTTGATTTAGAAATGTTTGACGAGAGGACAAAGCGCAGCCAAAGACTCACGGTGATTCGTAACAAAAACAAAGCGCGCAGGCCGTCGTAAACCTTTCCCATAATACCCGTTTCCAGTCGAAAATAAAGACGTGAATGCGCCCGAACCTGGAGGGCAAAGTTCAACACGCTGCATTATAGCCGGTAAATATTTGAACTAAAGTATCTCTGTTGAGGAAATCCCCACTGCTCCTGAATTGTTGGAGATACAAGAATATAATAAAATATAATAGAATAGAATAAAAAGTAAACCAGGTGTATGTTCACTGTATCACCGGTACTTTCTGCACGTTTGGGTCTACAGGTTCCACGGAGGTGTGCCCCACTTGGGAAAAACTCCAACACATTCACAGCACATAACCAACACTTATTTTCACTTCTCCAAATTCTGCAACTAAATCTAGCCAACATTTCATGACCAGACATCCATCCAGATACAAACAAACTACACCTGGTGCGGGATTAATAAAATAATAGGTCATCACTTATGAGATAAAGCATTTAAAATCGTCTTTCCTTATATACAATGACCACATATTTTTTTGAATATCCTGTTAACTGCATACTATTTCTCCCCCAGTGCTCGAAATATACTTGAGTGAGTTCTGCTAAATTCCCACATTGCATTCTGCAGACTACACAAACAGGGAAATGGGACACACAAGAAAGCAAGTGTGACTACTGCAACCGAGCCAGCAATAAATAATGATAATGGTGTTTTATCCCATTTTGAGCCCCTTCTTTTACCCACATTACAGAGTTAAAACACAGACCAGATGTAATAAAAGAAAAGACACAGAAAATGTTAGACAAGACATTAATTGATCAACTATATTGATAATAATTGTGAAGAATTACAAAAAACAATCCAACTGACTGCTGTTCCTCATTTGTGAAGATTAAGTGCATCTCTCTGGTTGCTGAAGAAAACAAGACATTTAAAGGCATCCTTTGAACCCCACAAAAAAGAAAAAGAAATGCTAGCAGTTTTTAATGGTTTTCTGCAAATCAGATGGAGGGGGTGGGGTGGAAAATACCTAAATAAAACCTTAGTGGAAGCCCAGCAACTTGAGACCACCGCAGAATATAGCAAAAGGACTCCAGTATCACAAAGAAATTCTGCTGGATTTCAAAACGATTTCAAGGACTGTTTCTGAACAGTGGCATGATAACTCGTAGCTAAGCTTTTAAAATGGCTAAAGCCTTAAAGCCGATGCTAACATGGAAACAAATAAACACAAGAAAATCTAAGTTTAATTTGTAAGCAAAGCTTTATTAGTAGTTTTATTATAAAATCTACAGTGATATTAAATAAAAAATACTAGTTGTTTATGAAAAAGCTTTAAAATACACCCCACCTCACATACACACACTAGTCGACATCATTACAAAGAAGCAGATTATCAGTCATAGTTGTGAATTTTTTCCACTGCAGTGCATTATCCTTTATGAGATGGTGCTCATTCTTTTATAAAGCTGAATTTAATTAGTCAAATTCTACTGAAAATGTTGCAGGTGATGTTCCACAGTAGTACAGGTCCATCCCAGTGTCTCTGATCACATGATAAAGCTACCCAAACAGCATTCTGCGTTGGGGGCCCGACAGCATAATTTCTACCCTTGGGCCCTGTAAGAGGTTAATGTGGCCGTGGCTGAAGTTTCACCATAGTGGGCTATGGAGGAAATCTTTTCAAGCAACAAGAAGACCAGACTGAAACGGTATTTGCTGACACAACTGCATAAAGGAGGAAGCAACATTAACAAATGTAAACAAAGGCTTCATGAGTGTGGCGCAGTTATTAGTATTTGACAAGTCGAATACACAGCACTATGGTGAAGGAGTCCAAAACTTGCATTTAAAGCTGTTACGGGGATATTCTACCCATTGTGTGACTGACATTTGCAATCCAGCCCATCTAGAAACAAAACAATCTCTGCTAAACCAAGGCCTCCCCCTCAACTTACACTAATGCTGCTCAGCTTCTGTTTGTTTTCTCCTTCTGCTGCCACCAGGTCCCTGCAGCAGTTCACATGATCCTGAAATCTGTGCTACAGCTGCTGCATCCTGTAAACATGCCAAGTCTCCGTTTAGATCCAAAACTTTAATTTAAATAAAAAAGCAGCTTTGGTCTAATATGACCCCATAGACTTTTTCTCACAAGGAGATCAACATTTATTTCTGGGTGTAAGGATACTACTATAAAACCCCAAATGAAACATAACTAATGATGGCTTTCCATGGCATTATGTTGATTTTGAGCAATAGTAGACATATTTCAGTGTATTAGGAAGCCATTAAAATCCAATTTCAAACACCTCAAAGACCTGAGTAGGGTGCCATCCATCCTAATCAATGTCTCATCTGCATCTATTATCAGCATATCAGCAAATTGTTGACAATAACGGGCTTCAAATCTATCAATAAAAGCAGATATTGACAGTGACAGATAACATTTTTATAGCCCCATTCCAACTGTGTTTAAATCCCTGCACACTGATTTTGAAACCACACTCAAATTAATCTAAAGCAAGGACTGTCTGGAAAGTAGGAAAAGGTTTACAATGAAGTATTTATTCTCATTCTTCTCTCAGACATGTAGTTTTTTTTACATTTCAAATAACTATGAGAACAATAACCGACATTCATAGCAAAGTAAACCAACAGGCTGAATCCTGAATTGCTGCTCACATCAGATTGCTTCTGGATTACTGTTGCCATGAAACATGTATCACAAATAGTAGCTCAAGATGCTGCATGTTTTGTGCTTTGGCTCATTTCAAACACTTTGGGTTTGAGATTTCAGTGAAGAGGAACCTCCACAGCGCACACACAATTTAAGCCACTGTTTAGTTTTCTGTTCTGTGTTATGTGTCATTATTGAGCGAGCTAACCGCAGCTCAGCCAAACTGTCATGAATGATAAACTTGCAGCAGCTGCCCCTGTTGCTGCCATTGTCCCGGTTTCAAATATTCAAATGCAAGCAGTTTGTAAGTCACATTTTCAGGTTTCGCATTTTTGTTTCTTTCCTTATGGAAGCGGCCTTGAAGTGCGTTCTAAAACACCTTTTAAGAAATCCGAACCATCAGTTACTTTTTTGGTTCATACTTATTTTAAAACATAAAATCTAGTTTATATCTGCCAAATGTTCAGATTTGACATCTTTTTGCATAATATATAGTTAAAAGGGAAGACCACTGTTGTTGTAGACTCACAATCTGTCCTGGATGTACCCTGCCTTTCTCCCCATAACAGCCAGGCCTCGAACTGGATAACTGCGATGGATGGATCAGTAACCTCCTATCCCATTAACTTGAGCAACCAAACTTGACACATAGGCATATTTAATGCTCCTGAAGGTTCCTTTCTATATAAAATATTATGACAAGATCAAATTGCCTAGCAACCACCTAACAAAAGGCTGAAAGGACCTGTTTTCAGCTTTATGCACCTACAAGACCTTATTAAAGCATATCATTTTTATTTCACGAACATAACATCTAATTCATGCTTCATAGGTTGCATGAAAGGTTGACTGAATTCCTAAATAAACAACAACTTTTGCATGAACGGTACAGTTACAGGGGAAAAAATAGATGCCACAGAACTGGTTAACCAGTTATTTAGAAGATCGGTACCAGTATGTCAGTGTAAATAACACAAGCCCATAATTATAAAGAGTTACATGTGGTGTTCCACAAGGCTTGGTACTTGGTCCTTTATTTTTATATATAAATGATTTATGTAAGGTATTTGTGAATTTATAATGCATATTGTTTGCTGATGATTCAACTTTGTTTGGTTGTGAAGAAAATCTGGATCAACTGCTTGATACTGTCAACAAATAATTCGATACAGTCGAGCAATGGTTTGCTATAAATAGGCTGTCACTAAATTGAAGTAACACAAAATTCTGAATATTTGGAAATCAACTAATAATACTAATAATAATAACAATAACAATCAACAAATTTACATTGTGAAACTGAAAGTATATCCAAAGCTAAATTCATCATATAACATTAGATCAGCGCTGATCTTTCACTATTTCTAGCTCTATATTTATTTACTATGATATTTGTCTTGTTTTCCATGTCTTCATTTTGTATTATTATTATTATTATTATTATTTGTATTCATTTTGTTTTATTTTTTATTTTACTTTTGCTTTGCATTCTATTGAGCACTTTATAACTTTTTGCTTGCTCGCCATTACATGAAAGACATTCGCAAGCTTCCAGTATGGAATAGTGAAACAAAGCTCTCTTTCCTGTCTCCATAAAGACATTTTAAAGACTAGAATGCTGACTGTGACCCGCAACACTATTACTAATGGCTTAAGTGGAGAAAAAGAAGCAAATATCCAAAACAAAAGAATGATGATTTTAACATTCAGTAATGTTCAAGTGTTATTTGTATTTTAATGTAAAATGATCTTATGACAGAAGATCCACAAATTTTATATCTGCCTTAAAATCAAGTGATGTCATGATACTGACAAACGGACAAAGCCTCCAATGCTGCCAGTGACATTTACCACGAGAGAACATAAAGCACAAGCTCCCTGCCTTGTCAGCATCGGGAACAGGACTTTCCATTTTCAGATCTTATCATCATCATCATCAGAGGTGCAGCCTGATGTTGAGTGGCATGTATCTGATTCATGTGTGGTTCATGTGCACACGATCAACGTAAGGAGGTATTTTTAAATTCAGCAAAACGGCTCCAATGTCAAAAAGACTCTGATGTTTCAGAGGTAACAAACAAAGCACATCATGCGATGAGTTGTGTACAGCCTGCATGACATATGAGGGCAAAACAGCTTCGCCCTTAGTACAACTTCCCTTGAACAGAAACCTGCATGCCGTTGCAAAAAGGAAGTTTTCATAAACTGTTCATTCACAGATTTCATTGTCACTTGATATCAGAGGGTGAACACACGTTTTTCAGGTATCAGGTTTATGAATGTGAGCGTACTGCTATAATAAAACAATTGGCCAAAAAATAAACCACAACTTGAAATGTTCTCAACATGTCAAATGCATTTATAAAAACCTTTGCTTGCTGGACGAGGAAGCCTATGATTGCTTTATTGCAGACAATGAATGATGGTGGTTTTTATCTACAGAGGGGAAATTTCATGCCATGTATCCATTAGTGTTTGAATAAGATCGTCAGATTCATGAGTCTACAGTTTGTGACAGTTATGGAAGAAAACGAGAACTGCACAAAGGATGAAAATAAAAAAAACCTAAACGCTGATAACTGTAGGGACCTGTCTCTATAGTTTGGGGTTTTTGTTTGTTTGTTTTTTAATCAAATATGCTTCTTTAACATTGATGATTTCGATGCTATTTGGTGCTATCATTACTTTGGGAAGTTGAGAACAAAATAGTTTTTGTTGTTATTTATGTTTTGGGATATTTATGTGTTTGTGTGCTTACCCTGCAGGTCACTAAGAGGTAGATTAATGCTCCACAGTCCAAATCTTTAATCAGAAAACAGGCTGAGGTCATTAACAGGTGATCACTCAGTGGACCAAACATATCCAGCAAGGCATAGTCAACAGGCAAATCCAAGAATAGTCCAAAAAGTCACACACAGGGTGAGAAATAACAACAAAATGGGGGACAAAACCAAGGGATGTCAGAACACTTGATTGCAAGGGGTACAAGTCAAAGAAGTATATGTACACACACACACACACACACACACACACACACACAGGAGTAATTAGCTCAATGAACAGGTGAGGCAGACTGTACACAGGTAACATTAATGAGGCTAGGACAAGCGATCACAAAGGAGGGAAATTGACAACTGTCTAAAATGACTATGATTAACAAAATATAACAGAAAGCGGATAAACAAACACTCAACATCACGACACTAGGAGTTTGATACTTGACTCCAATTAAGAGATGCTTAGAGTAATATACTAGGGTTTGTTGTGTGCCATAGTAGCGGAGTCTGAGTCCTGTGACAAGCTTTAAAATGGGTATATCCAATAAGTATCTGGGTTTATTTTTCTTCAACCCAATCAGGATGAATTAATTAAGGGAAAAGGGCAAAAAAGGAAATATTGGTGCTGATATAAAAGTTTGTAGCAAACTAGGTGAGAAGTAGTTTGCACAACACTATACTGAATAAAATGTGCTGTTACAAAGGGTCACAAAAAGCAAAGGAATACATTTCACCAAGAAGAGAGCTAGGTTATTGTGGTGGGGCGTGGCTTGCGTCTGCATGGAAGACGGATGCACCTGCACGGCATCCGCAATCATGCCCTGCCTACTTAAATATGGTACTGGGTCCTGGAGTTTTGTTGTTGTTGATGTGAGTCGGGCTGTGAGCTGCGGAGCTGCAGCTGACTGAGTTGAGTGTAGCCAGCTGCCGTGTGAATATTGTAAGAATAAAGTGTGTGAGATGCTGCAAAGCATGAAGGTGCACCCGGGTCTGCTGTGGGTTTATTACAGTGATATACATTCAGGTGCTGAAAGACATTCAGTGTATGTCACCTTCAGACAGTTGTTAGAGTTTTTCAACTGTATCAAGTGATTTAAATCTTTAGTTGGAACTTACACTCACCAGCCTATTCATTATGTAAGGCATACTAGTATTAGGTTGGACCCCATTTGGTTTTTCTTTCATTTTAATCAGGATAACTTGGCTGTAGCAAGCAGTTATTTTGTTACTGTTTATTTCCTTTTAACTTGAAGCTAACTGGTCATTCTTCCCTGACCTCTGACATCCATAACACATTTGGCTCGGGAAGTGCCACTCTTTTGTACAGTCTTTTGCAGCTTGAAAAAAGAAAGCAACTGGACTTCTTTAGGTTTGTGAAGCTGTTTCCCTCTCATGCAAGAGGCTTCTTTAGTTCTAAAAACAAATAGTTTCTAACCAAGTCTGCAGGTTGCAGATCATTCTCTCTAAACCTTAGAGATGGTTGTGCAGGAAAAACTCAATATATCAACAGCTAAACAACTAGAATCAACCTTTTATTCCCCAATCTGATGCTCAGTTTGAACTTCTGCAGGTCATGTTGGCCATGTCTACATTCTTAAATGAATGAATGGATTTGCTGCCATGTGATTGGCTGATTAGATATTTGCATTAGCAAGCAGCTGAACCTGAACGAGTTGTACTTAATGAAGTGTATCTACTTCACTAAACCGACTGTGGCTGAAATTCACAACCAGAGTAGGAAAGCTTGAAAGCAGCAGAAAAATGTTGCTTTTTTTTATGTGACCCAAGGTATATTTTTTGGAGAGAACTTTCTTATGTTGAATATTTCGAGACTAAAGTCATGGTTAAAGAAAACACTTTTTAAAAAAAGCTGCTATGTGGACATGCTGGCTGAAAAAGTATGGAAAAGTTGATGGTATATGTAGAGGCTCACTGAGGTGGCAGCAAAAACTTCTTGACTCAGACACCAGCACACGAGTATTTCCTTGTGTTTCCCACGTTAACGCCATAGCCAGCGCCTGAAGAGCTCGATGTATATTCAGGATACACTCAAAGCCCAATACGTTATCTTAATTAATGAGTTTATTTTAATCAAGCCAAAGCCAACATGCTGCTTGTAATATTAAGTGGCATAACAAGCCAAAATTCATCCTGTGCTGCAAATTACACTTTGATTTATGGAGCTGAAGATTTA
This sequence comes from Pundamilia nyererei, assembly GCF_000239375.1. NCBI lineage: Eukaryota > Metazoa > Chordata > Actinopteri > Cichliformes > Cichlidae > Pundamilia > Pundamilia nyererei. The sequence continues at coordinate 48,279 of NW_005187620.1, read as the reverse complement.
TTACAAAATATTGGCTCACACAATCAAAAAGAGCATTTGGCCAATACGAGAATATGGTTGCAAGCCCAAGTACAACAGCACGAATTACTATAATTATATGTGTCCTGAGAAAATTATGTTATTACCTCCAGGACTCTGTCTCTGTACCGCAATAATTCTAACAAAACTGACACATGACTGTCATTTTGGGATTAGTGACTGTGCTGAGTCGAGCTGCTAGGACTTCACAGCCTAGTCAAAGAAAGCTGTGGGTGGCTGAGCAAAGAATGAAGCACATTATATGAAAGATATCAACATTATTTATTTTAAAAGACCACCAGTTATCTGACTTCTTGACCTATATACCGCCATCAAAGCAGTGTGTGCAAAGTTACACTGAGATGGATCAAAATGGAAGAAAATGAGCAAAACTGCTGCTTTCTCTTTGTTGGGTTTTGATGATAATTTCATGGAGAAGTAGCAAGTCACTACTTAAAATGCACTTTTTATTTGTTTTTTATGAGCCAAAGTTACACATAATGACAAATGAGCCAGCCCGCTCAGGTTTAGCTCACTCCAAACTCTCAGTTTCTAACATTTTTATCTACTCTGGGGTCTGGTTGATGTCACTGAGAGGTGATTTCCTTACAGAGTCACAGGAAGATCCGTTCTCCAAGCACAGCATCAGTTATGAGGAAAGTTAAACTTGTTTGGCTTTCTAGAGAGAAAAGTTTGTTTCACGTCAGTACAGAGCACTCTTTCATCAACAGAGTCCATTATGTACCTGGATTTCCAGCTATGCTAACGCCAATTATAAAAGGTATGTACTATAGAGGGAATGATGAGGAGTTACTGAAATATTTATATGCTAAAAATGATAGATCTCTCCTATTTTCCATACAATGTGGCATTGTGACAAGGCTTCAAAAAATGTGTTTGTATTGGTTCATACAAAGTTACATTTTTGTAGTTAGCTTTAACAGTACAGTGACACTGGTAACAGATGTGAGTTTATTTAGGACCTTCTGTTGCTGATACTTTTCGTCTCTCTGGAATCGGCATGATATCCATTTCTGCAGTCTGTAAAATGGATTTTCCTTTTTACAGACGGTTTGTCTTTTAAATCGAAGAAGACAGCGTGAAACTGCCATTTATCAGTAAAATAGACAGCAATATGTTTCTGTTCACACAGATAAGAACAGCCAGTGGTTGTTCAGTAGTTACTGCTGCACCACATGGGAAATGTACAACCGGGGGTGCATTTGATCAAAAAACAACTGCCATACAAATGTGTGTGCAAATGTTAGGCTGCTGGTTGTTTTTGGCATCGAGCGCACACTGTGATTACTATCACACTGTGTCTGCAATGAGTCCCACTACAGACAAGCCCACATGCTGAACGCTGGCCTGTTCACTCCCCCTGGAGGCTCCAAAAGCAGACTTAAGTCAAGACTGACTTTCAATGACCTCTTTATCTTTTTTTGTCGGGATCCGATTGCCACTACCAGTCCCCCTCGCCTCAAACCACCCCTCCACGGCCAGGGAGTGAAAATGCAGTTCACACACGAGAGGAAAAATATGGGCCGCTATCACGCACTGCAGCTACTTGGAAAAATCCCAGAAAGCCTCTCTCCTGCTTGTGGTTTCTTTTCTCACTTGCTGCCCCACCCCTCCCCCCCAACTCCATGTCTCTCTTCTCCTCTCAGGGGCAGGAGACATTTATGCAAGGGAGAATTATTATTTTTCCATCTCAAGGTCTTCACAAAACATAGGCCTGCCCCACCTGCCCGTCCTACTCATCCATTCTCGACTCTGTCCCTTTCTACCCGCTCTCTCTGTTTGTCATTTACTCCCCTCCACCTCTGCAATCTCCCATTAACTGCCCTCCCCGCTTTCTCTGCTTCTCTTTTCTTCCTCGTTCCCTCTCCTGTTTGTCTGTCTGTCTTCCTCTGGCAGGACTGCTGGCAGCACAGAATTAGTAGGTGAAATGGATTAAGGAGCCAGAATCCAGGGACTTCACTAATGGGAGGTCTGCCTCGGTTGTCTGCTGCTGCTGCTGCTGCTTCTGGCCATCAGCTGAGGTCAATTATCTGAAGGAGCCACATCTGGCCTGGCCTGGTCCAGCTTGGCCTTGTAGCAAGGTCCGTCCGGTCACTTAGAAAGTGGCCCTCCTCCTCAGAGAAAATAGAGTGTTGAAGTGATAAAATATACTGATTAATCCAAAGGGGGATAAAGAGAAATGAATGAATGAGTGGATTTTTAACCAGTTAAGAGATTTATCATGGAAAAGCAAGAAGCATTTGCTAGATCAAGTTCTGAGACACGAGGCTCCAAGACATGGTCCATAAAGGGTTATTAAGTTTTTAATTAACTGTTTTTGTGATTGGGTTACAGTTGGAAACTCTTAATTAAACCACAGTTACTGATTTCACAGTATGTGGTCAGCTTGTTTGCTGTCTTCTCAGCACTTTTCTGGAGTATTGATTGCAGGTTGGTCTCTGCAGTCAGTGCAAAAAGAGCCAGCGAGTTAGTGGAGCAGAGGCAGGAGTTGCAAGGAGGCATAAATCCAACAGGGGAGGAAGATCCCTCCTCTGTTGGGTTATTTAAAAATAGAAAATTATAATTCTGAGGGAGAAAAAGAGCTTTGCTTTTTAATCCTCTGTCTTCTATTATTGTTTTCAACCTCGGTTTTCTAACCATAGAACAATGCACACCTCCACAGAAATTTGTTAAAAAGGAGCTAGTGCATTCACCTTGAGACAATACAGATGACACACACGTTAGAGTGCAAACAGAGGCAATGTGGTCTCTATTAGCAACACTGAAAACACTTGAATTCACTGCTATTGTTTCCAGCCTCAAAGTTGTCCTCCTGCACAAAAAGCAGTTTGAAGGGTGGCTGCCTGGGTCAGTGTTGTACAATGTAACACACAACAGATGCAACCGTCGTCTTATTTTGGTGAGAACTTCCCCGTTCAGATGAATAAACTGGGGCTACTTTAGTGCTCACAAATCATCTTTGTAATATGATATATATATATATCTGACTTTCAGCATGTGCTTTAACCTCACCAGCGTGTGTGGGCTTAGATGGCCTTGGCAATACAATGTGAAAATTTGACAAATTATACAATATGTATATTCAAGTTACCCTGTAAGTGGAGGCCTAGCAGCAATGAGAAAACTGAATTTAGCAGCAGCATCCCGCGATCCAGCAATGCCATCTGAAAAAAGCATTACACAGTACAGAGCTATGTTATATGTTATGGGGGTCATTTTGCTGGCGGGGTTTAGGGGGTGAATTTTCTGATCCTGATGGGAATGGACTCTTCCAACATGAGAAGGTTCCATTCAAACAGGACAAAGGGATTATGGATAGCTTGATGAGTATTAAAATTATATGAATTATATGGTATGGGCTTCCCAGTCACTAAATTCCAATCCAATTGACTTGTGGGAGATTTCTGGCTGACAAGTTAGCGCTCTCCTCCGTCATTTAAATACCAAATGAAAGAATAACATGGAAGAGTCCCTCCAGCTTAGGTTTCGAGACATGTAGAGTCAGTGTCAAAGTACACTGAAGCTGTTCTGACAGACAATTCATATTTTGCTTTGGGGTTTTTTATGTCACTCGTTTGTGACCAGAAAAACCTCATCAAAGTCATTACCTGATGCTTTGCGCTAAAAGCCTTTCTAATGGCTAATATAGTCACCCAGGCTTGTCAGCATGTAATTAATTACCACTAATTGTGAGAAGAAGCACACCCAGTCCATCACCCCACATTTTAACCTTACTCTTTAACTAGAACAATTACTGATAGTTACTTAAAATCCAGTCCAAGCATCAGTACAACTGCAATTAGCTTCTGTTTGGCTTATTACAATCACATACCACATGGTCAGCGATGATTGAAAATCCAGCTGCATTCAAGTTGATGCAATAAATAAACTATTTGACATTTAGAAATACGATTAAATGAGAAAATTGACATTACAGAACCTGCCCTGTCTCTGATTATTCCATTCATTCAGTGTTTCCTTTGTTTCCCATAGCATGAATCCCTCAATCCAGAACTGTGATCAAGATTTCGTTTTTTTTAGGTATTGCACATATGACTGATTGTGATCAGATTTAAGTAATAGAAAATGAAAATGTGAGCAGGGCAGGAGACCTCCAATGTTTTCATTGTCCTGAGGATGTGTCAAACTCCAACATCTCACCCATTTTGTAGAAATTAAAGAAATGGGATGGAACATGTTAAACGACTCACTGTTGGATGAATTTTGTAACATTCAGACAGTTCATGCTGCCCATTTTTACTTTCTATGCTTAACTAGCAGACACTGACTTGTACTTGAAGTGTTGTCAGGTTCCTCATTTAAAAAGGTAGCAAATCTGTTTGAGCTGACTCTGAATTTAGTTTGGCGATAAAATGAGAATTTACAGCATTTTTTAAACTCACTATGATCAGGAAAGACCAAGGAAGCATATTTATGCTTTATTTATGCATATTTATGTTTATAAACTTGGATTTTCCCCAAAAAAGTACAACCAAACACATGAGAGGTAGAAGGCACTGAATTTAGTTCATCCTTTACAAAATCGCAAATCAAATTAATTCCCTTCCTACTGACTTTGACCCCTTCCACGATCAAGTGACAAAAGGAGAGCATGTGATCTGATGGACTCGCATGTAAAAGCTCACTGGTGAGAACTTGACAGAGTACTGCTGACCAATCACGATCCATTTTAATTCCATATGAGAAAATCACTCAGTGATACCTTTCCAGTCTCTGACTTTTGGGGAAATCTAAACCAAAGAGCTTTCATACAGTGTTAATTCAAGAAACACTGCATCATTTTAAAACAATTAGAGATGAAACAAGTTAAACTGTCACAAAAAGATTTCGAACATTTGTAAACAGTGTAAAATGTTTATTTTATTTTGACAGATTTTATTTGGGACAAAAATCAGAAGCAGGATATGCACATGTGAAAGACTAAATACATTTAACTCTGTAGTGCAGTCGTCTTTTTAAAGAGTTGAAACTAAAATCAGTGCATCTACAAAGGCTGTGACAGATTGCAGACTAAAGACAAAAAACAAACAAAAAAAAACTACATTGAAAGTGAAATTTTGTCAATAAATTTGGCCATTTTGATGTCCCGTTTTGACAGCCCTCCACAATCATGTGTAGACAGTGTAATTTGGACCTGTGAAGACATATACACGTTAGTGTCAATCACAAGGCAATGACAACATGATCAAAATATTTTCCTAAAAACAACTTTTAAGAGTTTAATAGTTGCAAAAAAAAAAAAAAAAATCCAATAAAATTACATTCTTTGTCATTTCAGAAAACCTTCCATTCTTTTAAGTTGTGGTATAGCTCAAAGTTTTGCATTATTAGGACTGTGGTCACTTTGACAGGTAGGTGCCGGCGCCTATCTGCATCACCAGGCTTTGCCTTTATTCATTCGAGTGACTAAACAGGAGCTCTCGCAACTGTTTGTTTTGGTGGCGCCTTTTGGATCAATTTCAAGTCATCAGTTATGGGACAAATAATATGGCTTGCTCTGTGGTTAACTGAACCAATATACAGTTTTGTCAAATTAAATACCATGGTTTTACCTGTAAAAATATACTAATCTAATTAGAATCACCCCGTTTTCCAAATATGGGCGCGTCTGGCTCCAGTTGTATAAGCTATTAGGCTCAAGTCAAAATGCTGGTCACAGTCTAAAGGGGGGAATGTTAGAGTAATTATGTCCACCTTTGATTTCCAGTCTGTATTCAAGAGTGCAAGGTACAAATCAGATAGCATATGTGTGGCCATCTAGACACAGCTTTCAGTGCATTATGTGTCGCATCCAGTGTTGTGCAACCTTGGAAAAAATATTAAAACTATCACCTAGTTCTGTGACAGCTCTTGCACATTCTGGTGGAAATATAATGTGACCTTCCTGTGTATTGGTAGGTGTAACTACAGCGTGCAGTGCTCCCAGCTGTGCTGTGGTTTGCCACATGCAGCCAGTGAATACAGGTTTTGGTTTTTGGTCTCTGTGTGACATTTCTGTGATGACAAACTCAAGCAAACTGCCCACAGGCGCTGAGACTTCCTGCTGCTGTCAAACAATACTCTCCTAAAAACCACTCTCTAATCATACTTTACAAAATGTGAAACTTTGTACATATCGTGATACACATTATAGTTTTATTTGACATAAACTGTGATAACTACTCCATTCCTGCAGCAGTTTGACCCCCCCGGCTTCCAAAAACATTTTTTGTAAATACCCTTAAAACTGACAACCACCAAAACAGAACAGAAGGTTTAGAGTGAATTTTAGAGAATATTAGCAGCAGCTCAGCATACAGCTTCTGTTTTGTCGAGGCTGTACCTCAGTCGGTGTGGGATTTATGTGTAAGTGTCTGGTGGAAAGTGCTGTGGGGGCCCAGAGACCTGTTGCACCATTGTACAGAGACTTTAATAAAGAGTGGATTAGGAGCAGCATTCCTCCCAGAGCGGCCCGGTCCGCCACACAGTAACTCAGTGGCTACAGCCTAATGCTGAGAGATTTTCAGGGACTGGGTTTGTCATATCAACCACTACTTTATTTGTGAGGCAGGGAAAGTGAGAGAGCCTGTGTGAGTGCTGGGGTTGTGAAGGAAGGCAGACATATTTGCAGAGCTTTTCACAAAAAACCCCCCAAAAAAGCCCAAAAAAAACTATGGGAGTAAAGTGTGAACCTGATTTTGGCTTTTTCTCTTCCTTTTTCTTTTTGCATAAGGAGTGTGTGAAAGCCTGGCTATGGGCCAGTGATAACCGTTTGACATAAATAAATAAATAAATAAATAAATAAATAAATAAATAATTCAGGCTTTATACAAGATCAGTTGCAGTGTGTCTAATTTGTTATTAACAAACCACAAAACTGTAAATATGGCAACAAATCAAACAAACCACTATTGATTTTGCAAGATGCGCTTACTCTAATTGACAGTAAATAAACGCAGCACTGTAAATGAATCTCCAGTCCCTGTTACCTTATTATAAACATTGAACCATTCTGGGTGATGGTTCATCTTCTCTGCCTGCAGAGCCACCCGTGACATGAAGCCAAACGCCTGTTAGGGGGAAAATAAGATGATGGCTGAATTTATTGCGAGCATGCTTCAAAATGCATGTTTTTAAGCACAAAGTGATTAATACACTGCATTAAATTTGATCCACTTTTTTATAAATACATAAATAAATGGAAAAAATACAAAAAGATGATCAAATGTTCAGATGTACAAATTCTGCTAAAAGCAAAGTCATCAGAATAACAAACAGAAAAGGACTCCTGCATTTTTAATGGTCAAAATCTAAATTAAAATAAATAAATGTTAACAGTATACACATAATTAGTGAAAACAAATCATTCTGTAAGTAATCTTGCAAAATTGTAACACTTCAACAGAACTATTGATTGGAAAATATAGCGGGCCTGTTTAAAGGGCTCTGTCATCAAATTTGAAATAAGTTAAATGTGAAGTTTCATAAATAATAAACAAAGTAAGTAAAGTTTATTTATATAGCACATTCACTGACATAAAGGTCACAAAATGTGGTACAACAATTAAAACACAATGTTAATAGAGAACCATGTTAGGACAGAATAAAAAAGTTTAATACTATATAAATAAAATAATGTCAATCCAAAGCTTAATAAAGTGCAATACTGCCATCTGAGGCGGGGAGAAGTACAAGACGGATTTCTGAATATAGAAGGTCCTCTTGGATGCATGTGTTCAATTTCCACAACCACAAAAGGACTTTAGAGCATGCATGCACACACCGAGAAACATACACACTCTTCATAAGTTTGGCATGTGACTCGCTCCAATCACAGGCCATCCAGGGAGTGATTACGGTTATTCTAATTATCTACAAAGAGGAGAGTGAAATCCCTCGTCATGCTCTCTGTGAGGAGAGGAAAAAAAAGAAGAAAAAAGAATCAGGTAGACCTATTTCAGAGCAATTTCCCACTGCAATCTCAATTAAGCCCCTAAATGCTTCCTCTCTGCCTAATTAAATCAACTGAAATGCCATTGTTTACATGCTATGGCTGTGGCCCCATCCACCACCTGACATGACGAAACAGAATTAGCCTCAAAGAGGAAATTGCGTTTAGCCTTTTTAGTGTGTTGTAACCAATTTCTGAGACAGCCTGCTCAATTCACGTGTAGTGCTATGCATGTAACACGATCAGGAGCTTGATCAAATTGGTTATCAAGGAAACCGTCTCCCGATCAATTTAAGTAATTGACATATTCCTGCAACTTGACCTCACTGGCACCAATTTAGAGAGCCGGGCGGTCTGCTTTTTCTCAGTTTTCATTGGCTTTAATGGAGATTGCTAAGCAGCCTGTCATGTCAGGTGTTGTCCAAACATGTCTTCTCCCTCTAAGGGCTGACTTCAGGTTAATATACCACTGAGGAACATTAAGTGACAGGTAAAAGGATTCTGTGTTAACACTTTTGGTTCCTGCACAATGTCCCAGTTCAAAACACTGTGCTTTTTCAGAAACTCCCTTTCTAATCTGTCCCTTGTTATAGAACAAAAAAGTCATCTCGTGGTATTTTAAGATACTTCCGACTGATTAAACATGGTCTATGAATGTTTATAACTCATTCTTCAGGCTAACATTTTTTTTCCTTCTTTTTTGACACCATCATTGGTATTAGGGTTTCCACTACACAAGATGTTGGCTGAGACCATGCAAAGTGCCAAATACTGCAGTTCCTCTGGTGCCCACTAGAGGCTTGCTCCAAAAGTGAATTGATCCCCATACAATCCAATGTTAAAGTGCCCAATTTTACAGCAGAATTTAAGAGTAGACATTCACAGCCTAGTATAGAAAGTGTTTAGGCCTCTATAGACAGTTTCTCTAACTCATCTATCTGGAAACTAGATTTGGGGGTGTGGCCACTTTAACACAGACAACTGCTGTCACACCTCACCTTTGGTCTGCTCCACTGCATTTGTGTTGTAGGGACCTCATAAAGCAGTTTTAATGCATTTATTTGACAAAAAATGGTTTCTACTTGAGTTTTGCTAAATGAAGTTCTGGTATTTTGCTATTTAGCTACTTCACAATAATTGGCAGATTTCAATTTGTTCCTTACAAAAATACAACTTAAGAATGGTAACCAAATTTGCTAGTGTTAGCTGACACTCTCATTCAAGAGTGGTAATGTGTGGCATTAGAAAACTGATGGAAACACAGTGTATAGTAACAATATCTACATTACAGTGGCTACGTAAATCCTATATGGTAGGAACTAGCTTATACTGTACACAAGTGGGTTTTTTAGCTTGAGTACCTTTTTGTTTCAAAGAGAGAAAGATGACAGAAATTCAGTCTACACAGCTCTTAAAACTGTGCTCATGAATGTTTGTGTCCATTAGCATAGCACTTTGCTATGCATACATTCAATAGCAAGGCTGCAAGAACACACTGATGTACACTCTAAAAACTCAACAATGCTGTCTTAGTTGGCGAAAAAGCTAGCTTCAACAGAAACACTAAAATAATTCAATACACACACACACACACACACACACACACACACACACCTGAGAAGCAGAATCAATGACTGGCATGGGCAATGAACTTTTTTAACACTCAATTTCACTCCAATAAAAAGAAGTTTTGTTGTCTAAAATGACTTCTGTCTTCTCTGCAGTAGGTGCTAAGCTAAAAGCCCAACAACAGCACAAACATGAACAACAACAGGCCAAATGACAGTACACAGCTACAAACATATACACATGGATCTGTAAAGCTTTTTGGAGCACCTATAGGCTACCAGCCCAGTACCATGCTGGTACTGTAAAGAGACAAGCATGTATGTATAGCATCCTACGCTTCAGCTCATCTTTCTTCCTCTTCTCCCTGTGCACTGCCACAACTTGTCCATAAAACTATAATGTCCTCTAGTGCCTTCAGGCAGCTTTTCACTAAAACTACACAACACCGCAGTGTCCAACAGGACACTACTCAGAACAGAGTTCACCGAGAAGAGAAAAAATAAAACAACGAGTTCTTTGTGTGACTTCCGTCTTCTCTATAGCAGGGGCTAAGCTAAAGGATCAACAGCAGGACAAACACAAACACGAGTAGCTTACATTTCCAGCTGTTCCACATATCTTTGACACCGTCCCCATTTGGCGGCAGACAGCTACGACATGTAGGTGTGCGTTTACTGATCATGCTCGCCGCCTGCGCTTCATCAATCCTATGCTAAAGTTATTGCTAACCACAAATATTAGCAGTCTTATTTTCACTGAAGACTTACATAAAATACATAGAAACGATCAATTTATTTGCAAATGTGTAAAAATGTGACAAGCTAACAAAAATTAAAAGCATGACAAATGGTTTCACTGGTGAACATGCAATTAAGCAACTTCTTAAAAAGAAAGGTTTGTCATGTTAGCATTGTTTCCAACAGCCTAAAATGATTATAAACAATAGGAATGAATCCCTCTGCAAGTATTTATTTTTTCTTGTTTAGTAAATTCAAGGATTTTAATCATCAAATGTAAATGCAGATTTCATAACTTTAATCCTGCAACAGCTAAACAGTATCATGACGTTTGCCAATGATCAAGAACAATGTTGTATTCATATTTGTATTTTGAATTATCTAACCATCCATCCATTTTGTTTACCCCTAATTCATTCAACTAAAAACTGCACTAAACCGGACTAGTTTATATTGATAACGCAAGCTTGAAAAGTGCTGTATAACATGGAAGCTGAACTGCTTTTATCATAAGTATTGTCACACTTTCCAAGACATTTCCTGTCCCCATTCAGCTGTCAGTGATGTGCAAATGAACCACAGAGCATTTGGAGGGAATGGGAAACATAAGATGACCGTTAAGTATCATGAAGCCTGATAAAAGAAACAAAAATGGAGAGAAACAAGAAAAAAAATTAAATAAAAGCAGTAATCTCTCGCTACAAATGAATTGGAGTTGAATGTCAAAATAACCTGAAATAGTGAATCCAGAAAATAAATCCTGCCCTACATCAGCCTTTTCTCAACAGACAGTGCTCCCTTGGGGGCAGTAAACAGAGCATGAGGAAACAATACAGGCAAAGTGACAGTGCTGTGCCTGTCCGTCATCTGTAGGTCATCTCAACACCCTCCACTTGGGCCAAACAGAAATTAAAACCAATCCTCAACTCCCAGATGAGGTCTCGTGTCAGCAGAGGTCAAGGGCTTGGCCTCTCAAAGTGCTTTGTTTATCCCATTTGTATTGTACGGGCCACACTTCTCGAGCCAACAGGTCAGCCAGCTAGTCGGCTATCCATCCTCTCAGCCAGCCAGCCAGCAGTTCTCTCCAACTGGCCCAACAAGCTGTAGCTGTCAGAGTCACATAATTTGACGTGACATTATGCAGGCCCCCATCTCAAATAATCAGAAACACCCGACAACAGACCGCCACTATGCCCCTCTCCCCTCCACACACACACACACACACACACTCTTTTGAGGAGCCATTTTGGTGCTATTACAGCATGATTGTCATACAACACTGGATGAGACAATTTGACGTCGGAGCGGAGTGGTGTTCTCCCTCTCATTGCGGCTCTGGGCTGGAATACAGGACTCAGTTTCAAACACATGTGTCTGTTATTTACAGATCGGCTTTCCACCACCCCGCGGTCCAAGGGCTTAGAAACGCCTGCACTGCTTTGCCAGGACTAAGTGCATGCAGATTGTGCCCACCCTTACTAGCCTCTGACAGACACACACTTTCACACTGGTGCATGCACAAATGTACACACACAAGCCTCCTCGGCATATGCGCGAGTATTCGCCGACACGCACGCACAGGAAGACGAGCCGCTCTCCTCCATTACACACCGCCGTGACTACCCGATGATTACTCCGCTAGCCCCATCATCACCCGCGTCAGCGTTAGCCCCCTGGAAAACCTTCGCTCCTCTGCAAGCGAAGAAAGCTGTGATTTCGATGGCGGTGGTTGTGGTGGTGATGATAATGATGATGACCACACCTCATTTCTCTTCTTTCCCCAAACAGCTCTTCACGAGCTTCCAGCTGGCCAGACGTGGGCTGCCCGCTGAGTTGACATGTAACTTAAAGCAAAATATCAAGTAATTATGAAGCAAAGCTGCCAGCTGTGAAGTTCTTTCATGTAGTCAGAGAGAGAGAGAGAGAGCTCTGCTGGGCAAGTGTAACATCAGCGGTATTAATCTTCTCAAATTAAGATTCTTAAAGTTGAGAAAAGCAGAGCAGGGTTTCAGTTTGACTCTCTGCCAGTGTTGACGCTCATTTAGTGACTAATATCATGTGTTACAACTCTTCACACACAACTCAGCTCCTTTTTGTAACGAGTGTCACGTAACGCTCAGGTATGGTGTTAAGGCCAACTTATGCAAACCCCTCATTAACTGCGGGGGTTAGTAGCGAGGGCTCAAAAAGGCATTGGGCTTGTCAACAGACGGCAGACGTCAGGGCCATCTTACTTTACCCAAGGTCTGATAGCCAGATTATCTAACCACCTCCGCTTGGGTGCCACACCTTGTGGCTTCCCTCCAGCTATTCTCACAGGATGGGATGAACGCAGGATGCCTCTGGTTCCCAGGGAAAGTTTCACTTTGGAGATTGAAGGTGGGAACTGAACACCGCTGAGCCAATTAATTGGCTTCTTGCTCGTCTGAGGACAAGTGTAGGAGTTGTATATGCAAATCTGTGTGCATACCTCTAAACATTTGAACAAATTATAACATTTTCTTGTTAGCTTTCCTTTTTTCTCCCCATCCGGTGGAATGTAAAACACTGCCTAAACTCTTTGAAGGGTGGCAAATCCCTGAATCATCGCGTCCAAACAATAGTCAAGAAATGTGGGATACTCCCGAGTCCACTTAAAGGTGGCTAAAATAATAGATCACCAAAGTCATGTATCAAGGAAAAGTGCCAACCATTCACTAGTTCCAGCTTCTTGGATGTAACGACTGAAGTGGAAACTGATTATCTTTTGGTATCTGGAAGGTCTAGAAGGTCGACTGGCAGGTCAGTGATTTGATTCGCTGTCCAACCGATCCGCCAGTTTAAATGTCCTTGGGCAAGACACCAAAGCGTCATAACTGCCCACAATATATTATCTGTAACAGGAAGACGCTGAGGTTATAAAAACATTGAGGGCTGTATGAATGGGTGTGGCTTGCAGTGTAAAGTGGTCAGTAAGACTCAAAGTGCTACATAAATACAGCACACATGACAAAAGGAATTAACGTTCATTTCAAAAAGAAATAAATTCACTGATTGATATTGACTGACTGGGAAATTGACAAATCAACCCAACAGACCGTCCAATCTGATTGCTCAACTATTTGCCTGGGAGAAGAGGCCCTGCTTGTTTGGTATGGAGCATGAGCAAATGAATTCATCAGTCTAACCTGTATGCGAAAACATGTGCGTGTGTGTGTGAAGCTGGAGGAGGATGGCTTTGGGAGTTTGGTTTACCCAGGGGCTCAGTTTTAGTTGTAGGACAACTTATTCAACACAAGTAGACCAAGTCCCATAACGAGAGGCAGAGGCTTGAAGGAGATTTGGAGGAGAGGGAGCCTCTGACTGAATATAAAAAAGGGATGGGGGAGGGGGGGGATCAGCCTCCAAGAGCAGAGCAGGAGCAGAGGCAGCTGTCTGAACACAGCATTGCACTCTTCAGTAAAAATCAGAGTCGCTACCTCAGACTCGAAATTGGAAGTTAAGTCCAGAAGTTTTTTCCCAGAGCTTGTGATGTAGTTATTGTTTGCGGCAACCTTGGGAGGTTGTTTGTGTATGGCAGACACTTAAAAAAAATTTCACACAAATAAAACTAAAATGTTCTGAATTTATTTTATTTATTTTTTTTATTTGAAGTGACTATTTTTCAAAATAACAATAAATTAATTGAAGCTTGAAGTAGTTTCCGAGGAAAAGAGTTACAAGAGTAGGAGGGGAGTCTTTTCAGCCTTTCAAAATTATTTTAAAAATAATGTATGGGATGAAATCCAGGTAATTACTGATGCATTTGAGTAAAATTATACTTTTACATTTACAGTTCCACTAATGTTATGTGTTCAAGATAGGATTACTTTTTCATTTCTAGGCTGAAGTGAAATGTGAAAAAATAAGCGTACTATCAGCAACCGATGGACGCAGGAGTGGATGCAGTGTTTATACTTTAAGCTAGCCAGTGAAATATGTTTGTATTATATCCCAATATGGGGGGAGGGGGGGGGTCTATAAGAACGAGATAGCAGTGAGTGAATAATGTAAATATGTAATCCCTTTAAAATAGTTAAACATACAGCAATTAAATAAATTTTACTACTAACTTTTACTATTAACTAAAACTGTCAGAATCCATATATATTTTAATACAGCACATGATAGGAAATACTTTTAAATGCTTTATCTTAATGTGTATATTTGCTATATGTTATCGTTTCATATAATAATATCATCGTAGGTCTTTGAATTGAAATGTTTTAATAATACTATTGTTGTGACTTAATTATTTATTCAATTACAAGAAAAACTAATTAATGGTTTTACTTTTTCTTTCATTTGGTTTTTATTTTTTTATTTATTATGTATTTTTATTATTTAGTTCAAATGTACAGCACTTTGTGTCGGCTGTGGTTGTTTTAAAGTGCTTTATAAATAAAGATGATGATGATGATTTGGATTTGGTGCCATATAAATAAAACAAATCGACCCGAATCATCAATGATTGCACAATTACAAACAAACATGTTGCACAATTAAAATGAACATTCAAGGCAATGTTTTGTGTGGAAAACAGAAATGAACCAGATGCGTAAACATTGAGCAATTTTTTACTATTTTACTGTTTCTATTTAACTGTTGTAATTTTATTATGCTCGTCTGAAACAGGTCTCTCTTGTAAATGAGACATTCGATCTCTGATGGGATTACCTGTTTAAATAAATGAAAAATAAATACTTTTATTTTTAAAATAATTTATGAATGAAAACTTCAAAACGATTGAAAATTGTCCAAAAATAACATTAATTGCCAACAATACTATCACTGATAAATTTAATAACCTCTTCACTGGTGCTCATACCCATTTGCTTTTTAATCCCTCTAATAAAAACAGTGGAGCATGCTATGGATGCAGATATTTAACCATTAAAAATTTCCCTCCTTAGGTTAAGACTGCCCTTGTTTACTTTACAAGAAAGACTGAAGATAATAACCGGCCATTTTTCCTCTCTATCCTAAATGTAGCTTTTGAGTGATTTTTTTTTTTCCAGGGCTGCTTGACTGAATATTTGTGGGAGAAGGAGGAATGCCATCGATGTCAACCTCAGCTAACACAACACAACAGTTGAGCATGCACAGCTCACCCTCTCTTATACAAGCTGCACCCGAAAGCTACCCGTTTCACTTGTGTCGCATGAAAGTTTCCACTTCATCCACCGAAATGTATAGCAGATGGTAATCTGTAAACATACATAACATAAAGCTTGATGTGTAAACAATATCAGCGACCACAACTTAGAACATGTTTAATTCCAGCCCAGATTTACAGTATTAAACACACACACACACACACACACACACACACACACACACACACACACACACACACACACACACACACACACACACACACGTCTATATGTGATTGCAATAACTCCCACTGACCAAAGCGACTCCAGAAAGAGGATTTCACCTCTCAAAGCACATTAAACAGACTGGACTTGACAGGAAAAATAACTCACAGTTACTCCTCCGACTAATGCCACAAACATCACACTGTATACCCACACGCCGCAGCTAAACTCCTGAGCCATTTATAAAGGCATCATAACACTTTCCACTTGCTGTAATCAAAGAAAAATAAACTCAAAGAAGCAATCCCAGCTGCCATGTTTCCTTTAAATTCATTTGCAGCTCTTGAGCATCTCATGAATTCGCTCAACTTGCTGTACTCACTTCAATGCATGAGTACGGCTCTACCGCCCCCTAGAGATCAGGAGAGGAAGTGTTTCGATACACAGGAAGGGGATTTGTTATTCTCATTATAAACTCTTGGGGATCTGATTTCCTCAAGCCCATCACTTGGAGATAAGTGGCGAATGGAAATCAGCCAGCATGTCGCTCCTCATCTCCATTCCCCTTCGGTAAAAGCCCTTTAAGAGCAGCCATGAAAAACGAGCTGGAGAGTTTGTGAAAATGCATCAGAGAGTTTGAGTGGTGTCTGGAGAGAATAAAAGAGGGTGAAAAAGAAGGATAGAGAGACAGACAGACAGAGCGAGCTGCCAGCATGTAAAATTGGAACAACATGAGCTCATTCCCCCAATAACATGGGGCACAGAATGGGAATGAGAGACAGACAAAGACTGAAAGGCAGAGACAGGGGAAAGGAGGGTGGCAACAAGTAAGAATTAAAAAAAAAAAAGAAGAGAAAAAGAAGAAGAGAAAAAGAAGAGAGAAAGCGATGCACAGCAGAAGGAATGATGGGGTTGTTAGTGGTTTGTGAACCAGATGAAACATTTTAACCAATTTGATTGTTTGTGAAAGAAATCATTCTGATCAAAACCCTAATTGCTGCCAACTGGCCTCCTGGCGAGTCTCAGAGTAATGCAGCCTGACGTGTCGGGGTAAGAGGAGAGGCTTTAGAGCCAGGAGGAGTAGATGGGGGAGGTCAGCGCTCACCCTCCGACTTCAAACATGGGGAAGTGTAAAAACAGACTATTTTAGGGACTAAAACAACTAACGATGGGATTAGAGGAAGTCCGCTAAGTGGCCTTGAGATGCTGCAGTTTACTTCGCCCCGCACAGAGTGAGCGAACGGAGCAGCTGCTTACAAGACGTGCCAAAAAACTTTTGAAAAGAATATTTAATGTTTGTTTTACCCCAGGAAGCAAGAGAACTAGTTTCAGCTGCCAGGCAGCTCTCAGGAACTGTGTTACAGTAGACACAGCCACCAATATTATAAATAACTATATAAATATTATAAATAACCTTCTGATAAATTGCCATAATTCATTTTAAATGAAACACTTACTTTCAGTGCAATCCTGAAAATTTAGAGCTAAACTGTACCACCAATGTGCACCTGTCCATTTCATCTAAGTACCTCATACAGTACCTGCATATTTTTCCATCCATCCATTTTCTTCCACTTATCCAATTCAGCGTCTCAGGCTGTCATGCCCACTTATACACCTAGAGTCATTTTAGTTAGAAACACCAGTTGACCTAACCCCATGCATGTCTTTGGACTGTGGGAGGAAGCAGGAATTTCCCAGAGACAACCCATGCAGACAGACATGAGGAGAGAATGCGAAATGCAAACAGTAAGAGACCAAGCTGGATTTGAACCCAGACCTTCTTACTGTGAGGCAACAGTGCTAACCGCCATCCTGTTATTGCACATGGTTCACATGATCAGGTTCACTTGTCTGTATGGAATACTAGGTGTATTTGTTTCTTTATGCATTATATTGTTATGCATTGTATTTGGTGTAACTTCAGATGCCCTCGTGGTTGGGTATCTTAATGATACTTTTATCTGGATAAATAAAGGATCACACCGCCGCCCGGCATATTCGCCCTACTCAAATATTACCATACTTTACTGTTGACTCTGATTAGCATCCCAAAGTATCCTTGCACTGTGTCCTTGTGTCTTTAGAAGCACTTAAAATTTAAACACTTCGTGATAAATATTCAAAGGATGGATGCTGGTTTTTATGGATAGTGGCACAAATTATATAAAGAACAGACCTCTGCAACATGTGCAATTAAACTATCCTGGTGTCACTGAACGTCCTGAGCACTGCCTCAAAGTGTCTCTAGACTAAAGTAACAATCTGGCATTCAGGGCTTGTTTGGATTCATGGTCTGTTTCAGTTATTCTTTGAATAATATTCCCCAATGGGAATCATAACAGTTTTTAAGGCAAGGTTTTCTTCAGCTTCCCTTTTTCAGTAAATATTAAACACAGATGCACTGAGAAGTTTGGCAAGTTTGGTGGAATTATAAGAACACGGGCACTGCTTCTATTTAAAATTGTAGTTTTTGTTGAGAAAACGAAAAAGCAGAGTATATGGCGCAAAACCACAATGTAACTGCAGGGAAAAGTGTTTTAATTTAAATACTTTTTTTTTAAAAATATACTTGCTAAGTATGAGGAATCTGATCTCGATGTCTGTTAGTGAGTAGAATGGACTGAGCAGTGTGCTTTGTATTACTGCAAGCTACAAACCAGTTTGTTCATAAATAGATTTGTAAATAATTTTGACTATTACACTGTATATATATTGAGCACTGCAGCAGTAGCAGGAGTAAGAAAACTTTTTTGTTAAACCATTTTTGTCTTGTTTATTGGTTATGAGTTTAAGTTGGAGATTTGTCTTTTGTTTGTTTCTGGCCTTTTCTTCGGTGTGGTTGGTGTGGGTAGCTGCACCTCATGTTACATCCAGGTTACCCCAGGCCGGGGACGTAATATTATTTAAATCACTAACTTTTTCCTGCAACTTCATGTCTTTTCTTGAACCACAAAATGTCTATAATTCAGTCTCACGTAAACCAAGTCAGAGATATTGCATAACAACCAAACAATAGTTCATTGATGACACGATGACACTGACACGAAGAACGCTAATCACAGTATTGTTTTTAAACAATACCAAGCCCTAGATGTTATTATCCTGCACATTTGGTGTCTTAGGTCATTCATAAGTACTTCAGAAAAAATGCTGAAACTTGACACAGTTATAACCTGTGGAGACATGTCTGACTACTGATTTCAATATCATAATTTTATGCTCAGTATGCTACCAGAATCACAGCTGAAATTATGAGTTTCTGATCGACACTTTGGGCATGCATCTGGCAGCGTGCAACAACCCTCCTATAGGTGAACAGATTTTCAAGGCTACAGAAACTGGAAAAATGACTGCTTCATCACAGACTCTACTGGCCACCTGGAATAAAAAAAGACCACTAAGACAGAAATAGATGTGCATGTTTCTTTTTTCCCCCCCTTTATGTCAAATTCAAAGAAACACCATTTACACACCATCCAGCTGTGCAGGCATGGCTGGTGTGGTCTGATATTGTGATCCCAGCACTTATATAAAACTGTTATTTTGAGGCACTTTTCTTTTATTACACCTTTAGTATCTTACATCCTGCGCTTGATTTAATGACAACAGACACTTCAGTTTCAATCACCATATGCAATGGTGCCTAGATGTCGAATTAGCTGCTGATTTTTGCCTGTCGTTCAATCTTTTGCACGCATAACTGCATACTAATCGTGGCAGAGAGGGGCGCCTGCCTCACCTTTGGAAGCAATTACAGTTTCAGGGTTTTGCTCAAGGGAATGTGGACAGAAGAAGACCGTGATAGAATCGCCATCCCTGCAATTTGTGGACTAGTCAGCCACAACTCAACTATACGTGGTAAATCAAGAATAGGACCTATGCATATTTTGAAAAAAGTGCACACATGCATGACAGGGAAAGGGGAGAAGACGTTAGATACACCTAACTGCACCTGATCATGAATGGCTAGCCTTACATAAACATAATCTAAATTAGGTCTAAACTCAAATCAAAGGAAGTGATGAAAAAAATAACAGCAATATAAAAAAAATAAAATTCTAAGTCATAGATCCCTAATTAGATCTAAGACGTCAACAAAGCTAATTACTATATTAACATAAATACACACACCTGATTAAAGGTTTTAAAGTGAAGCTCTTTGAAGATGGCATCACGGTCCTCCACCTCCATCCAGCCTGTGGCCCTGAGCTCGACCAATAGCTGCTCCCGGTCTTCAGGGGAGAGCCAGTGTGAGTCTGATGACTGGACAAAATCATATTACGGTTAAACTCTTTAGCCCTGGAATTATAAAGGACAAATCACGTTTTTTGTAAAAAAAAATTCTTGCACTATAATGAAAAGTGCTGATTCAACCTTTACACACATGCTTAGTCTAGTATTAGGAGTTCTCTGACTGCTATTCACGCTGCGTCCAAAAGGTGGCGGTCTAGACCCAAAAATGAACGTTAACGCCGTCCTTTCCAGGACCACAGGTCAGGCTTACCTGGGTGTAACCTGCATAAGGGACCTAACTTGATTGGTTTAAATAACGGATTTGGACGGGACTACACTCAAGCCCCGCCCTACTCTAAAAGTCTCAACCAAGCCCTAACAAAGCGTACAAAATGCAGGCATTTCACAGGCTAAAATAATAAATAAATGTGATGGTTAACTTTTAATATACAGTTAATCTCAACTTCGCAGTAATATGAATACCAACCTCGCCCCGCTCACATTTCTATTGCACATGAGCCAAATCCCAACGTAAAAAGCAAAGGGATCAAATTAACTGAGAAATCTAAAAAACTACTAACGCCGAATTAAAGAACAGCATCAGAGCAATTCATAAAACTGTTACACATTTTAATCGTTTGCGCCTTAACGTAAATGGACGCCTTAAAGTTTGTATTTACATTTTTCCTGGTAGAGTTCAGCGTACGGTTTCTCACGTGATAGAACGACGCGAGCTGGATACTTTGGAGGCTACACGTCGTAACGGTGCTTGGCTTGTCACGTGGGAGTGCACCCACACACTTAGCTGTGTTCAAAAACAGACTTTCCTCACGTGGAGTTTGTTTCTTCTGTTATTTAATGCTAATGCTAAAGCCTGTCACTGCATTACTCACCATTTTAGATGAGTTGTTGCTGCAGAACGGAGGCGCCCTCAAGCTGCTCGGCAGGTGTAGAAGGCTGCCTGTCCTCAGGCTAAACATTAACCTAAACATTATCAGTAAACTGTCAGCTGTCCTCTCTCCCTACCAATGCCCCCTCTGCTCTTCCTCTACTGCCCTCTCATACTTTGCCATAGCTGTTTAACGTAGTGCCTGATTAAAATCACGCATTTTTCCAATGGAGTCTGGTTTTCTATTGAGAAGCAGTGGTATGATACTGCAAATATAGCCGAGAGCCATGGATTTGTGAATGCTTTTTAAGGACAAGTAAATTATGTGATTTTTTGCTTTCCACTGCTAATTATCTAACATGACAAAAGTCACTTTTCGCTCGTCTTCATGTGTTTTTCAAACTGGATTTCGATGCAATTTCTGTTGTGTGCTTATATAAATAAAAAATAACCCAAAAGAGTTGCTATAGCCAGATATTTTATGTTTGAGGTGTTTTTTCACTTAAATAAAATTACTTACTGAACACGTTTCATTAGGTTAAATATATAAATATAGAATGTCTTAATACACCCTATAGGTATCAGTCTGCTAAAGTAACAACTATGATGACAAATTTCTCTTCAATTAATTAACACTACTACTGAACATCTGACATATGCCATGATTGAAACGTCATTTTCACCACTGTATAAGCTAACGGAATATTCTTTGATCCTTTGGAAGGACTCTGCCAGTGACCTCTGACCTGTGCCAGGGGGTCTGCGCCTCTGTCCTCTTTTTTTTCCTTTTCTTTTCTTTTGCTGCCACAACAGAGAATTTCCTTCCTACACACATCACTGTTTGCAATGTTTTCATTTACAGCTGTAAAATATCTCCACAGGATGTTCCTCTCTTTCACTCACTGCAGCCTACATGTTTGTTCAGTGCAGCTGAATCAGGGGACTGCAAGACAACAAAACACAGTAGAGCCAGGAGGAGGAAGAGGAGCAAAGTGTGCCTGCATGAGAGGAGCAGTGTTTGTACAGACATGTCAACTATTTTGTTTTTTTGTACTTTGGACTTACTTGGGTTCGGCTGAACATCAACTAAAAGGCACAAAAAAAAATGACAGCACAGTTTGTCTTCTCGCACACAGCCTCAAATTGTTACTTTTAATGCAAATCTTTATTCTAAACCGCAAGAGCTCAAATGTTTTTATTTCACTCAAACACTTAAAACATGAGCACATTAGCCATTTTAATAAACTAAACTGTTTAGCGAACAATTCTTTACATCATTCTTGACGAACAGTCTGAGGTTTCAGTCTTGATGCTCGTGCTCTTGTCCGGGTATGAGCCAGCGTATGCTGTCAGTCCGCAGGATGGCGTACAGAGTGAAGCTTGTGATGAAGAGGATGGAGAAGACCAGCAGCCAGTCGATGCTCCTCACGGGAACGCTAGGGAGGGGACCGAGGCGGTCTACGTCTGTCACATTTCTATCAGGGCCGGCTTCAAAACCTGGAACACACAGATTTGGATCACACATGGGTGCAAGTTTCATTTGAGTGGTCGTTCAGATTCATTTTACATGACTCAAAATGTTTTTCCAACCACCCAATTCTGACCCTTTTGAGCCCAAACCAGTAAGCTCTATATAATGTAACACATAACCTGCATTTGTACCTGTCTGGTTAACAAGAAAAGATGTGAGCGTATCCAGCGTTCTGTCAGTGTGGTTGAAACGAGCCATCGGTTTTGCCCCTTGGAACAGCAGGATGTTGGGCACTGCCACAGTCCCAAACCTGGTGGAGAGGCTGGTGGAAGATGGAGACATGCATTACAAGAAAATAACACGCAAGACTTTATTCTACATTTGTATTTTTATAATTTTCAACACAAAAGAACTTTTATCAACTACTCTAATTATCCAATTAACTGTTTGCTAATAAACATGAGCTATATTCTGCTTCTATATAGATGCTAAGGGGTGGTGAGCCACAGAGGACAACAGCTTTAAAAAGTATTCTAAGAGGGGTTTTCACAGTGAGATTACACAGTTAAAACCAGAACAAAGGTGATCATTTACCTGCTGTGCTGTGAGGCATCCAGTGCCAAGAAATGCATGCTGGGAAAAACCCGGGGAAGGGCGTTGAAGTGAGGTGCCAGGTTGGCTGAGAACTGGCACCAGGCGGTGAAGAACAGCACCACAGAGCACTCTGTGCTGTTAGCATTGAGGAACTCCATTAGATCCTGAAAGAAAAGAAGGGATGGGTTTAGTGTTTTTTATCCAGGAGAGAAACAGGAAATTCTCCTGCATGGAATTTTATAAGAGGGATACAAAAAGAACCTGAATTCTGGTAAATTCACTCAAAAATGAAAGGTGTAAAGGCAACAAACAACAATGCTCACGATACAAACAGTGAGTCACGCTATGATGAAATAAAACAAAACTGATTTACAAAAAGGTTTATACACACAAAAAATATACAAATAGATGCATTAGAAAAGTTGATAAATGAATCTTGTATATGGTAACTGGTGTAAATGTTTGGGAAATTGGTGGCACACTTTTTACACACTTTACACAGAGTGTAAACATGTGCCTCAGAGGATGAAGTGAGTACCTGTGAGGCATTGAGGACCTGCACAGTAAAGTTCTCCATTCCTGTGATGTTCCGTCTATCACAGTTGACTTTGTACGTCTTGGCGGTCTCCGTGGTGTTGTGCTCCTCCACCGTTATGACCTCCGCACGCACAATGTCAAGCGTGAGCTGCAGGAAAACATTCAAGGAAAAGTTCGTTTCAGCAAAACTGCATTTATAACTATACATATTTGGGCTAATCTTCAGTGAGACTTTATCAAGCACACGTCAAAACATAAAAACTAAGCTGAGGCTGAAATTAAATTAACCTTGTTATTGATTTTTTTATCAATTCATTTTTAAGATAGGAGAAGACTTTGTTGATCCAACAGCGGTTTAAGTCAGTTGGTTTATAACAACCAGTGTTAATATCTTAAAGTAAATTTGTCCAGGAAGACATTTGAGAATCAAAGGATCTCATTGTCTCACTTAATCATCTTAGAAGACAAATCTGGAAATCTTCACAAGTGCAAATTTTATCTTAATAATAAATCAATTACTAATTTGTGATTATCTTTATATTTTGGGTTTCTTTTGGAATTTATACATCAATTTAGATGTCAGTCACTGAGGTGGTAACTGTCAGTCACTGAGGTGGTAACCCTTTAAGGCTGCAGTCTAACAGCAGTCCCTTTTTATGTCTCACAGTTTCATCTTACTAACCTGCTGTGATGATTCAGCATCTTCCTCCTGTGAGCCGCCATTCTCAGCTGGAGCCGGTGAACTACACTGGGCACTGCTGTCATCACAGGGCGGGGAGAAGCCTGACTGAAAGTCTTTCACATTTTTGGGGAAGAGAGACTCGATGTCAGATGGATCGATGGGAGTTTCAGTGCCCATCACAGCATCTGCGATCTCAGCCGTCTTGAACTGCCTCTTCGGCAGAGAGTCCAGGTCTCCGGACTCTACAAACTTTGGGCTGTTCTCCAAGTCAGACAAAGTGTCCTCTGACAAAATGAGCTCCAGTGAGTCATCATACTCTAAGGGACAAAAAAATAAATAAAAAATAAGCTCAGTGCATATAACATATTTGTAATTGTTTTCCATTCCATCTGTCTTTTAATAGTGAATCACTGCAGAAGTTTTTCTTATTTCTTGCTCTAAGGTCACTTCCACTACTGTGAAAAGGATCTGTTCCTTTCCTGATTTCATTGTTTTTTTTTTTGCATATTTATGACACTTGTATGTTTCGGATCACCAAACAAATATCATACAAAGAAACAGTTTTTATATGTTTATTTCATTTATACAGGAAAAGAATGTTATCCAAACCTACCTGGCCTTGCGTGAAAACGTAACTGTCCCTTAAACCTAATAACTGGTTGTGTCACCCTTGTCAGTAAGTACTGCAATCTAGTGTGTGCAGATTTTTTTTTAATTCAGCCAGGGGGTTTTGACTTTGACCAGGCCATTCCAAAACCTTCATGCTGGTTTCTTTGAGCCATTCACTTACTGGTGTGTAACCTTAATGTTTTCATAGACGTCTGGTTAGAATAAACAGCGTCTCTCACATTCTTTCGGTTGACTAAAAAGTGACTAATCTAATATTACACAGAGATAATATCCTGTGTTACTGTTAATTATTATTATTAGTACTGTTAGCATTGAGGCTAGCTGCAGCCGTCAGTCTCTTACCTTGACCAGACGAAAACCTAAAAACATCCGCATGATGCAGCAAAAAAAATAAGATAAACCGTAATTGAAGATGATTTAAAATCCTCCTCATGTTTTTGAAATGTAAAGAGCAAAACACGATTATGAAACGCTGTCACGACATTTTGAGACGTGAAGGTATACTGCTGGACTAATAGGAACGAGCGCTCGTGCCTGTGGCGGAAGAAAATAAACGATGCACATGAAAACGCAACTTCCGGAATGCTTATTTTGCCCCAATTTTTTTTTTTTTTTTTTTATCCATCCCATATATTTTTAGACCATTCATCCGACATTTTAGTGCTGTTAGTAGTAGCTTTTACGGGGAAAACTGGTTTCCAGTTTGGGTACTCAGAGATTAATCAGGGTTTCAGACAGCCTCACTTTACTTCCTGAAGTTTACTGCACAGCCTTATTTGTCTATACTACGTAAGACGTAAGACACAGTATCGAAAGTATGGGGAAACCGAGTTTACTTATAATTTTAAAGACAAGGACAATGATGCTTTCTT
Organism: Pundamilia nyererei; assembly: GCF_000239375.1. Taxonomy (NCBI): domain Eukaryota; kingdom Metazoa; phylum Chordata; class Actinopteri; order Cichliformes; family Cichlidae; genus Pundamilia; species Pundamilia nyererei. The sequence continues at coordinate 22,733 of NW_005187620.1, read as the reverse complement.
CTTTATAAATTTGGTTTTATTTTTGGCAAAATTTCATATACACAAAAGCAAAGTCCTCGGCAGAAAGCCTGAACTTCTTGTATTAAAAATGGAACTTGCACAATATATAAGGACAATCTCTTCATCAAAAAACACTAAGGCTCTCAAGACTGTTAACATCTATAACCGTTTGAAACTGCTAACTCTTGCAAACTTTTGTTTATTTATGTTCCCCTTAATTTATTTTATTTTTTGTACTCACTTTTGTCTCACTGTCCTTGTCACTCTCTCTGTTCCTCATTGTAGTCATCTTTTATGTGATCCCTGTTTTACTTGACTGTATGTCTAAAATGTGATAAATAAAGTTTAAAAAAAAAAGAAAAAAAAAAGAAACCGAGTTTAGGGGAGACCGGGGATAGTTGTAACATTTTTGACATTTCTGTCTGTAAATTGGAGCTCGTTTAAGGTAGTGGATTCAAAATGTAATGCAAGTATTTACATGTCTCGGCTATTAAATAGTGCAGCTATTTTCTCTGCAGCACAATTACCCATTGCATGGTATGGCCTCAAACACAAAGAGTGAAATGTTACAATTAACCCCATAGTCTGGGTTAGTTGTAACATATCCTGGGGTGAAATGTAACACAATGAAATAAG
>NW_005187620.1:16696-22077 GCF_000239375.1 Pundamilia nyererei | reverse complement strand
AGCAGGATGTTGGGCACTGCCACAGTCCCAAACCTCGTGGAGAGGCTGGTGGAAGATGGAGACATGCATTACAAGAAAATAACACGCAAGACTTTATTCTACATTTGTATTTTTATAATTTTCAACACAAAAGAACTTTTATCAACTACTCTAATTATCCAATTAACTGTTTGCTAATAAACATGAGCTATATTCTGCTTCTATATAGATGCTAAGGGGTGGTGAGCCACAGAGGACAACAGCTTTAAAAAGTATTCTAAGAGGGGTTTTCACAGTGAGATTACACAGTTAAAACCAGAACAAAGGTGATCATTTACCTGCTGTGCTGTGAGGCATCCAGTGCCAAGAAATGCATGCTGGGAAAAACCCGGGGAAGGGCGTTGAAGTGAGGTGCCAGGTTGGCTGAGAACTGGCACCAGGCGGTGAAGAACAGCACCACAGAGCACTCTGTGCTGTTAGCATTGAGGAACTCCATTAGATCCTGAAAGAAAAGAAGGGATGGGTTTAGTGTTTCTTATCCAGGAGAGAAACAGGAAATTCTCCTGCATGGAATTTTATAAGAGGGATACAAAAAGAACCTGAATTCTGGTAAATTCACTCAAAAATGAAAGGTGTAAAGGCAACAAACAACAATGCTCACGATACAAACAGTGAGTCACGCTATGATGAAATAAAACAAAACTGATTTACAAAAAGGTTTATACACACAAAAAATATACAAATAGATGCATTAGAAAAGTTGATAAATGAATCTTGTATATGGTAACTGGTGTAAATGTTTGGGAAATTGGTGGCACACTTTTTACACACTTTACACAGAGTGTAAACATGTGCCTCAGAGGATGAAGTGAGTACCTGTGAGGCATTGAGGACCTGCACAGTAAAGTTCTCCATTCCTGTGATGTTCCGTCTATCACAGTTGACTTTGTACGTCTTGGCGGTCTCCGTGGTGTTGTGCTCCTCCACCGTTATGACCTCCGCACGCACAATGTCAAGCGTGAGCTGCAGGAAAACATTCAAGGAAAAGTTCGTTTCAGCAAAACTGCATTTATAACTATACATATTTGGGCTAATCTTCAGTGAGACTTTATCAAGCACACGTCAAAACATAAAAACTAAGCTGAGGCTGAAATTAAATTAACCTTGTTATTGATTTTTTTATCAATTCATTTTTAAGATAGGAGAAGACTTTGTTGATCCAACAGCGGTTTAAGTCAGTTGGTTTATAACAACCAGTGTTAATATCTTAAAGTAAATTTGTCCAGGAAGACATTTGAGAATCAAAGGATCTCATTGTCTCACTTAATCATCTTAGAAGACAAATCTGGAAATCTTCACAAGTGCAAATTTTATCTTAATAATAAATCAATTACTAATTTGTGATTATCTTTATATTTTGGGTTTCTTTTGGAATTTATACATCAATTTAGATGTCAGTCACTGAGGTGGTAACTGTCAGTCACTGAGGTGGTAACCCTTTAAGGCTGCAGTCTAACAGCAGTCCCTTTTTATGTCTCACAGTTTCATCTTACTAACCTGCTGTGATGATTCAGCATCTTCCTCCTGTGATCCGCCATTCTCAGCTGGAGCCGGTGAACTACACTGGGCACTGCTGTCATCACAGGGCGGGGAGAAGCCTGACTGAAAGTCTTTCACATTTTTGGGGAAGAGAGACTCGATGTCAGATGGATCGATGGGAGTTTCAGTGCCCATCACAGCATCTGCGATCTCAGCCGTCTTGAACTGCCTCTTCGGCAGAGAGACCAGGTCTCCGGACTCTACAAACTTGGGGCTGTTCTCCAAATCGGACAAAGTGTCCTCTGACAAAATGAGCTCCAGTGAGTCATCATACTCTAAGGGACAAAAAAATAATTAAACTCAGTACATATAACATATTTGTAATTGTTTTCCATTCCATCTGACTTTTAATAGTGAATCACTGCAGAAGTTTATCTGAAGAGAGTCTTATTTCTTGCTCTAAGGTGTCACTTACACTCCTGTGAAAAGTATCTGTTCCTTTCCTGATTTCATTGTTTTTTGCGTATTTATAACACTTAAATGTTTGGGATCACCAAACAAATATTTCACAAAGGAAAAGGTTTTCAGTGTTTATTTTATTTATACAGGAAAAATGTTTTCCAAACCTACCTGGCCCTGTGTAAAAATGTAACTGTCCTTAAACCCAATAACTGGTTGTTTCACCTTTATCAGTAGTTTTCAAGCATAAACGGCCTGTTACTGTGACCAGGCCACTTCAAAACCTTCATGTTGGTTTCTTTAAGCCATGCACTTACTGGTGTGTAACCGTAATGTTCAGCTTAGACGTCTGGTTAGAATAAACAGCGTCTCTCACATTATTTCGGCCGCCTAAATCCATTTGAAGGACTAACCGACTAGTCAAACATTACACAGAGAGAATATCATGCGTTACTGTTAATTATCAACCTTAATACAAACATTATATTTCATAATTAAAGGTTTGTACTGTTAGCATTAAGGCTAGCTGCAGCTGTCAGTCTCCTACCTTGAGCAGACGAAAACCTGAAAACATCCGCATGATGCAGCAAAAATAATAAGACAACCCATAATTTAAGTTTATTTAAAACTCCCTTCATATTTTTGAAATTTACTGAGCAAAACACGATTATGAAAAGCTGTCACGACATTTCGAGAAGTGAAGGCATGCTGTTGGACTCATAGGAACGATTGGTCGGCTCTGTGGCGGAAGAAAACAAACGATGCACATGAAAACGGGGCTTCCGGGATGGTTATTTAACCCATAAATTTATTTTTATCTAGGAGATCCAATCCAGATATTTCTAGACCATTCCTCGGACATTTAAGTGCTGTTCAGTTTGGGTACTCAGAGATAATAATCGGTTTTTCAGGTAGTGTCGCTTTATTTCCTAAAGTTTACTGCACAGCCTCCACCTTATTTTCCATGAATAAGGGAAACCGAGAAACGATTTCAAAATAAAAGCGATCTTCAGGGGAACGTGATTTCCCTGCAATTTTAGTCTGTCATTAGTGATATAATAAATAATGGAGTAAAAAACATACGGAAATAAATATGAAGAATACATTTTAAATTACAGAAATATCTAAATATGATAACGTTACATACATAATTAACCTTGCTTGACCAAATTAAAACAAATAAAGATTTCAAAATAAATACAGCTGAATTCAGAGGGAAAAAATAGCGTATGATGTCAAATGATGTCAAAAGTCTTTAATTTTTGTATTCGAAATCCGAATCGCATCATACCGACTAAGTATCACTGTAAGAGTACACAGTGTCGAAATTAATATGTGGAAACTGAGTATACTTGTATTGATATTGATCTCATGGTTTATTATATCATTGATAACGGAATAAATGTGTTACTGATAAAATCACATTCGCAAGAGCATCGCTTTAATTTGACTGAGTTTCTCTTAGAATAATATGTAGCATATACACTTAAGGCTAAATAAAGTGGGTAGAGTCTGTTCACTTCAGACAATTATCATTCCCTCCCCTTCCACTCATCAGCCAGTAAAAATGTAGATCTAAAGACCATGTGATCAAATACAAGTGCTGAAAACACCACACACCAGGATCAGTGTCTCAGTGTCAGGAGGAAATTAATGCAGCTTTTATCTGGTAACAGAAAGTGAAACTTAATTTAACTGGAAGAGAAATGGCGCAGCAAGTGATTCAGCTGGATCAAGAAAAACTGAGCTGTTCCATCTGTCTGGATCTCTTGAAGGATCCAGTCACTATTCCCTGTGGGCACAGCTACTGCATGGACTGTATCAAAAACTACTGGGATGAGAATGAAACACACAGCTGTCCCCAGTGCAGAGAGGCTTTCATACCAAGACCTGCCCTGGTGAAAAACACCATGTTTGCTGAGTTAGTGGAAGACCTAAAGATAGCAGGACTTCCAGCTGCTTCGTCTGATTATGCCTATGCTGGACCTGGAGACGTGGCCTGTGATTTCTGTTCTGGGAAGAAGCTGAAAGCCTCCAAGTCCTGCCTGGTGTGTATGGCCTCTTACTGTGAGCATCACCTCCAGCCTCACTACAATGTAGCTCCGTTAAAGAAACACAAGCTCATCGAAGCCACTTCAAAACTTCAGGACAACATCTGCCCTCACCATGATGAGGTGATGAAGATCTTCTGTCACACTGATCAGCAGTGTATCTGTTATCGCTGCTTAATGGATGAACACAAAGACCATGTTACACTGTTAGTGTCAGCAGAAAGAGCTGAGAAGCAGAAAAATCTAGCAGGGAATCGACACGGCATCCAGTACAGAATCCAAAACAGAGAGAGCGATGTGAACGTGCTTAAGCAGGAATTGGAGGCCATCAGTCTTTCTGCTGATAAAGCTTTGATGGAAAGTGAGGAGTTGTTCAAAGACTTAATCTGTCTGATTAAGAAAAAAAGCTCTGAGGTGAAGCAGAAGATCAGATCCAAGCAGAAAACTGAACAGACTCGAGTCAAAGAACTTCAGGAGAAGCTAGAGCAGGAGATCAGTGAGTTGAGGAGGAAAGACACTGAACTGGAGCAGCTCTCACTAACAGAGGATCATATCCATTTTCTTAATAATTTTTCCTCACTGTCACATTTGGATAAATATACAGATTTACCAAGCACCTACGACCACACTCTCCAGTACTTTCAAGGTGTGACCACGGCTGTATTACAGGCCAGAAATAAAATTAAGGATCTTCTGAGTGATGAATGGACAAAAATTATAGTTGCAGTGAATAAAGCAGATGTGCTACTGCCTCAAGAAGAACCCACAACTAGAGGGGAATTTTTGAAATATTCTTGTGCCATCACTGTTGGTCCAAAGACGGAAACAAAGCCTTTCTCACTGTATGGACAAGCGTCATATGGAGATTACTCTGAAAACTCGCATGTCCAGAGTAATGAGGTTCTGAATGGACCTTGCTACTGGGAGGTAAAGTTGACTGGTATAGCAACAGTAGGTGTTGCAAAGAAGTATGACTCCTATAGTGGGTCAAGTAATAAATGTGGATTGGGATCAAATTACGAGTCTTGGGCATTAAAATATTCACATGGCAGTTATCAATTCAGACATGGAAACATTTTAACTTCCCTCTCAGGCCCTCAGTCTTCCACAGTTGGAGTGTATTTGGATCGCAGGGCAGGTATTCTGTCTTTTTACAGTATCACTGAGACCATGAATCTCCTCCACAGAGTCCAGACCAGCTTCACTCAGCCTCTCTATGCTGGATTTTGGATTTATTGGAATCAGGGAAACTCTCTTGAATTGTGTGAGTTGAAGGAGACAAGTGATACTAAATCATGAGAATTTAAGCTCTGCCAACTGTCGTGCAGTACAGTGTGAGTCTACACTGCAGTG
>NW_005187620.1:15406-16663 GCF_000239375.1 Pundamilia nyererei | reverse complement strand
ATTGTTTTTCAAGCTACTAAAATATTAACTTTTGTTTTGTTTTCACACTAAACAACAGAATTTTATATCAGAGCCACAGTAATAATGAAGTTTGTAGTGTAATATGAAGTGTAAAGTGGTTTCTATTTCATTGTGAATTTTCTTTTTTTAATTGGTTCAACATAAATTAGAGTAGGTTTGCTTGTTTCAGTTTAGTTTTTATTGTTAAATATTTTATGGCAATTCAGTTTTCATTCGTTTTAGTCCTTTTAATTATTATTCAATTATTATTTAATTATCATTAAATTGTAGAACAAATGTTATAATAGAAAATATACTTTATGACATCCCAACTCTCAATAAACATATTCAACAGAACCTCATCAGGAAAGCTTTGTTTTAATTTTTTTTATTGATTTCAGTAAACTGGAATTATTTTTTTCAAAGCCCAGTAGTTTTACATTGTAATATAGTTTAAGTGTACTATAACCTTGGTTTGAATTTATAGTTGAGTTGTATTTGTTTGCTTATTTGCTTGCTGTATTTGTTTACTGTTCTTTGTACAATAAAATGAGAAATGTGCACTTAATAAAGTTTCTGATTTAACAAAAATGTCTCCAGCTCTTTACCATTTAGAGCTGACGTTGATTTTTTAAAATATTTTATTCATTTTTGTCCACAGTGAAATCAAATGTTTCATTATGAGTGAGACAGACAGCGGTGAGGAGGGCTGTGCGAGTGTGTCATGGTCCTGGGTCATGCGATCCAGTGTTTTTTGAGTTTCTTGTTATTTTGTTATTTCATCTGTATTCCAGTTTCTTTTCAGTTATCTAGTTATTCGGTCAGGCCTAGTTTGCAGTTAAGTTCATGGTTTATCAGATTCCCCTTGTGTCATGTCTAGTTTCCTGTTTTATTTTGTAAAAGGTCTTGTGTTCTGTGTTCATGTGCTTAGTTGTACTCTCCCCTGTCCTGTCATTAGGTTCATGTATGTCAGCTGTTTCGTGTGTTTCCTCTTCCCCTAATCATCTCCTCTGTGTTTAAGTCCTCTGTTTTCAGTGTGTCATTGTCAGGTCGTCTGTTTTCCTCACCATAGTCACAGTCAGGGGCTTTGTCCCAATTCAGGGTCTGCACGCTTGAAGTACGCGCACTACGCGTACTACGTACGGTGCGTACTATGAGTACGAGAAGTGCGGAAGTGAGAGGCTTGTGAAATGGGACGGTATACGCTTCGTCGCGCTGTTCAGGTTGCCTAGCAACCATGATACTAACCGCGAGACA
>NW_005187620.1:10099-15386 GCF_000239375.1 Pundamilia nyererei | reverse complement strand
TTGGGCATGCACAGGATGAGTCACATCATTTGAAACTTAGCCCTGATTGGAGAAATTGGAAGTGTTACAACTGACCCACGTTACAACTATCCCCGGTCTCCCCTACTTGTATTGATATTTATGTCATGGTTAATTATTTAGTCCGTAATTATTTGTTAATAACGGACTAAATGTGTTACTGATAAAATCACATTCGCAAGCGCATTGCTTTTATTTTGAATTCGGGACTGAGTTTCTCTTACCAAAATACTTTACATATACACTTAAGGCAAAATAAGGCGGGGCTGCCTTGACTGCGCTTCTGAAAGTGGGTAGGGTCTGTTCACTTCCGACAATTAGCATTCCCTCCCCTTTGACTCAGCAGCCAGTTAAAATATGGATCTAAACACCATGTGATCAAATGCGAGCGCTGAAAACACCACACACCACGGATCGGTGTCTCAGTGTCAGAAGGCATTGAATGGAGTTTTTCTTTAGTAAGGGAAAGTGAAACTTAATTTATCTGGAAGAGAAATGGCGCATCAACTGATTCAGCTGGATCAAGAAAAATTGAGCTGTTCTATCTGTCTGGATCTCCTAAAGGATCCAGTCACTATTCCCTGTGGGCACAGCTACTGCATGAGCTGTATCAAAAACTGCTGGGATGAGAATGAAACACACAGCTGTCCTCAGTGCAGGCAAACTTTCACACCGAGACCTGTCCTGGTGAAAAACACTATGTTTGCTGATTTAGTGGAGGACCTAAAGAAAGCAGGACTTCCAGCTGATTCATCTGGTCATGCCTTTGCTGGACCTGGAGATGTGGCCTGTGACTTCTGTTCTGTGAGGAAGCGGAAAGCCTCCAAGTCCTGCCTGGTGTGTATGGCCTCTTATTGTGAGCAGCACCTCCAGCCTCACTACAACGTAGCTCCATTAAAGAAACACAAACTCATCGATGCCACTTCAAAGCTTCAGGAGAACATCTGCCCTCGCCATGATGAGGTGATGAAGATCTTCTGCTGCACTGATCAACGGTGTATCTGTTATCTCTGCTTAATGAATGAACACAAAAATCATGTCACAGTGTCAGCTGCAGCCGAAAGAGCTAACAAGCAGAAAGATCTAGCAGGGAATCGACAACAAATCAAGAACAGAATCCAAAACAGAGAGACGGATGTGAACCTGCTTCAGCGTGAAGTGGAGGCCATCAGTCTTTCTGCTGATAAAGCCTTAATGGAAAGCGAGAAGATGTTCAAAGACTTAATCTGTCTGATTAAGAAAAAAAGCTCTGAGGTGAAGCAGAAGATCAGATCCAAGAAGAAAACTGAACAGACTCGAGTCAAAGAACTTCAGGAGAAACTAGAGCAGGAGATCAGAGACCTGAGGCAGAAAGACACTGAAGTGGAGCAGCTCTCACTAACAGAGGATCATATCCATTTTCTTAAAAATTTTTCGTCAGTGACACATTTGAATGAATATACAAATTTACCGAGCACCTCCAACCACACTCTGCAGTACTTTCAAGGTGTGATCGCTGCTGTATTACAGGCCGGAAATAAACTGACGAATCTTCTGAGTGATGAATGGACAAAAATTTCACTTGCAGTGAACAAAGCGGACGTGCTACTGCCTCAAGAAGAACCCACAACTAGAGAGGAATTTTTGAAATATTCTTGTGGCATCACTCTTGATCAAAGCACAACAGAAACGTATTTATCACTGAGTGATAATAACCGAAAATTGCATGGAAATCAATCGTATGGAAATTACAGTGAAAACTGGCATGTTTGTAGTAAAGAGGTTCTGACTGGACCTTGTTACTGGGAGGTAAAATGGACTGGTGCAGTGACAGTAGGTGTTACATACATGTATAACTCCTGTTATGGGTCAAAGACTGAACGTGGATTGGGAACAGATCTCGAGTCTTGGGCATTGAAGCTTTCACATGGCAGTTATCAATTAAGACATAAAAACATTTCAACTTCCCTCTCAGGCCCTCAGTCTTTCACAGTTGGAGTGTATTTGGATCACAGAGCAGGTATTCTGTCTTTCTACAGCATCACTGAGACCATGAATCTCCTCCACAGAGTCCAGACCAGGTTCACTAAGCCTCTGTATGCTGGATTTTGGCTTCCACAGGATTCTCAAAACTCTCTTGAATTGTGTGAGTTGAAGGAGACAAGTGTTACTGAATCATGAGAATTCAAGGTCTGCCTACTGCCATTCATTAAAGTGTGAGTGTCCATGGCAGTTGACTTCATGGAGTTAATGTTTTATTTTTTTGTTTATGTTGTTATTTCCCGAACATTGTTTTTCAAGCTACTAAAATATTAACTTACAAGGGTACACTTATGTTTTATTGTTTTGTTGTGACAATAAACACAGAATTATATATATAATGTAGTTTGTAGTGTAATATGAAGTGTAAAGTATTTTCTATTTCATTGTGAATTTTCTTTTTTTTAATTGGTTCACCATAAATTAGAGTAGGTAGGTTTGCTTGTTTCAGTTTATTTTTATTGTTAAATATTTCATGGCAATTCAGTTTTCATTCGTTTTAGTCCTTTTAATTATTTAACAAAACTGAAGGACATCAGAACAGATGTTTTAATAGAAAATATACTTTATGACCTTCCAGCTCTCAAAAAATATTCAGAGCCTCATCAGAAATTTTTAAAAAGCTGATATCAGTAAACTGAAATTATTCTACAAAGCACAGTAGTTTTATATTGTAATATACTTTAATTTGACTATAACCTGCATTTGAACTTATAGTGGAGTTATATTTGTTTAGATTTTGTTTGATTGACTGTACTTTGTACAATAGAATGAGAAATGTGCACTTAATAAAGTTTCTGATTTCACAAAAAATGTCACTGGTTCTTTACCATTTAAAGTAGAAATAGATATATTTATATTTTATATTTTCTTTGTCCACAGTGAAATCAAATGTTTCATTTTTTAATGTGTACAACTATTCAACCATCTTTATTTAAGATAAATGCTTGTAAGAAAAAAAATGTAAAAACCTACAATCTAACCAACTACTTATGTTTTTTATAACTCATCATTCTGCAAGCAACCACTCTGTAGGCAGTTACACAAATGTGTACTACTACATTACTTCTAGAACTAATGAAGTGTTAAATGGTCTACTGAGCAGTGTTTTGTCTTCCATCGGATGCCTCTGAGGAATCAAAAGAACTCAGTGAAGTGTTGATATTTACATGGTAAGATTGGTTAACAGGGCTGTTGGGGATCTGAAGACAACATGATGATGCTTGATGACTTTAGTAGTGTTGATCTTCTGAACTTTTCTTCTGAAAAGTATATGTCTACCAAGGTTTATTGTGAACTTTTACAATAAAACTGTGCACAGTGAGCAGCAAAATAATATGAAAATAAACATATTTTTTCACTGAAGAGAGATTATTATATTAACATGTAAATTGGAGGATGAAACAGTTGGTGACAACTTTACCTTTTTTTATTTCACCAAATATTAATATAGCCATTGTTTATTTTCATTCAACTATAAGAGGATTGGTAGCATTGTATCTTTTGACTGAACAAATTCCAACATTCTAGGGAAAGCTCTGAGACAAATTGTGTATGTACATTAACTGTGCCTTGTGGGACTCTTGTAGAAAAAAACTGAAGATCTCGACTGCTGTTCTGCAGCTTGTAAAAACCATTCTGAAATTGCTGCATATGGCTTTTCATAAATTAAGTTTGGATCAGGTTTTTGTTGTGCACAAAAGCTGTCGTGTCAGAGATGACGGCATTAGAGCAGGTACTCAAAATAGCAACTTGTGGATTACTTAGCTGCTCTAATGCTGGGTTTTGAACACTGGCCATTATGATTATAAATCTCTAGTTGTTTTCTCTTTCTTTCTTTTATTAACCCATTTCTCAATTGTTTATTCCCGTGCTACCAAATTATGGAGGTAAATATTATACATTTTAATTTAAATTAAAATTCTGGAGAAAGAAACATTGCATTTACTACACACTCTGAATTACACAATGTTGAAAAATACAAGTATATCTGATTTGAGAATGAAAAAACAGAAGAAAAAAATGTTTATGTCATTGCTGTGTGCAGGCAGGCAGGGAAAAGGACCCAAGATGCGGACTCACAGAGGCAAGAGTGAAACTCAAAACAAACAGCTTTATTGCCAGTTGCAGATTAAACAGGAGACAACTATACTGGGAAAACAAACTAACGAGCAGGTAAACAGGTTAACAGAACACACAGTGAAGGTTGATTGTACGATGCAACAACGAGCAGGGGAAGACAGAGACACTAAATACAAGAGACGAACAGAACTAAGAGGAAACAGCTGGGAGACAGGGCTGACGCTAATTACACTGACGAGACAGGGGGAGCACAAACAGAACACACTGACAGAAGACACAAACCTTCAAAATAAAACAGGAAATGCACAGACTGGACTCAGAGATGCGGTACAGACAGAACAGAGGGAACACATGGGCAGACACAAAACAGAGGGAGCGCCAAACCTCTTGAGAACCAAAGGGTGTAAACCCAAAAACACAATCAGCATTAACTAAAACAAGATAATAACAAAAACAAAATAATAATATTAAAAAATAAACACAAAACGCTGGGTCAAATGACCCAGTGACAGTTTAAGATGTACAGAATATGGACAGTGTATCTGGAAAGTATTCCCAGTGCCTCAATTGTTCCAAATTTTGTCATGTTACAGATTAAATATAGTAAAGTTATTTGCATACGAATTTATATTTGTGCGAGTTTTTTCTGCTAATGTTACAACAAAATAGTGGTTAAATATAAACTATATAAGAACTGAATGTATCTATAAAAGGTTCATCTCTAACAGGTGCAGGACAGATAAACACATCTCAACAAGTAGCACACAGAAAAAGACAGAGCATCAAATTTCACTATTTTATGTTTATTCTCTTCTTGAGGTCACACACCTCAGCAGTGTGTCCAGCACTTTGTGGAAGCCACAGTCCAACATGGAGAGGCTGAGTGAAGCTGGTCTGGACTCTGTGGAGACGATTCATGGTCTCAGTGATGCTGTAGAAAGAAAGAGTTCCTGCCCTGTGATCCAAATATACTCCTATTCTGGAGGACGGAGGGCCTGGGATGGGAGTGGGAATGTTGTTGTGTTTGAATTCATAACCGCTGCCTGAAACTGTTAATGACCAGGATTTGTCATTCAATCCAAATCCACATTCCTCTCTGGTCCCTCTACGGCCGATATCCTTGTATGCAACAGCTACTCCAACCATCCCGTTGCACTTCACCTCCCAG
>NW_005187620.1:6283-10079 GCF_000239375.1 Pundamilia nyererei | reverse complement strand
TCCATATATATAAATGTAAATTTCAAAACTCAACCCCATCATTTAATTAGTTTTTGATTGAAATTGAATAGTACTTAAACTCTCTTAAATTAACTTCCAATAAAAAAGGTTTATCAGTGATTGAAATTCATTCAGAAATTTTTAAGGAATGAGCTGTCACAACTTTCAAGTACAAAGTTGTTATGAAGTCTGTCACATCCCCCCCCCCTTTTTTCTTTTTTTTATCCTTTATTTATTTATCCTTGTTATTTCATTGTACTGTATATTGTTACTGTTATTTGCCTTGTATGTCTACTGTACAAACTGAACTGGAATGACTGACTGTTTGCTTTATAAGTTCAATAAAGTTTGGAAAAAAAAAAACCTCTTCGGCTGCTCCCTTCTGCCATAATTTGCGGCAAAATTATCCACACCCACCGCCGCACTATGAATTGTGGGATATATGGGACCACGAAGCGTGCACCGGACCACGCTTGATATTTGGGGAAATCGACGGCGCATTTGGAGTATGCATTTGAAGTACACTTCGAATTGGGACAGCCGTCGTCGCGTGGCGGTGACGTAACCGCACTTGAAATGCGTACTTCAAGCGTGCAGACCCTGAATTGGGATACAGCCATAGTCTTAGTTAGCTTTCATAGTTTGTTCCCAGTTTAGGTTTCTGTTTAGTTATTGCTCTTGTGCTGCCTTCGTTCTTGTTTGTTTTATTTATGATCATCAGCCACAATAAACAGCTCGCTTTTGTTTAAACTGCCGTTTCTCTCCCAGTGTGTGCTTTTGGGTCCGTTTCTAAAACACACCGGCGCTCCCCACCGTGACAGAGTGCATCACAAAAACACATAAATATGCCTGACACCCGTAAACGAAGCAGCATCTGGCTACAGTTTAAAGACTTTTTTGTCTCTCTCTTGGTCTCGATACCCTCTGTTCTTGGTATTGTCTTGGTTTAGGCAGTCTTGACTACAAGTGTAGCTTAACGGACACCTGGGCCTTATGACCCCAGGATATCACATGATAGGGTGGGGCTAGGTTTCATGATGAGTTCACCTGAAACCTTGGCTGATTGTGACCCACACCCGTTTTCACCCCTTGGCTTGTGTCATTAGGCAGAGGAATAATAATGGTCCAGCACCTACTTAGGGACATTCCAAAAATGGCTTAAAAATCTGGGACTCTCCACCAATTGCTCTTAGAACTGAAGAAGCTTCTCGCATAAGAGCTGAAACGTCTTCAAGTAACTTGAAGAAGTCCAGATGCCTTTCTTTCCAAGCTTCTTTAAATATATTTTGTGCTTTGTCCTGAGCTCATTTTGCCAGACACCACATATAAATAATTGCAGTCAATTACTTTTTAGAGTAGGTTTTATTGGAGCTCTTGCAGTAGCTGTGGCCACAGGGAACAGTGACTGGGTCCTTTAGAAGTTGCAGACAGATGGAACAGCTCAGTTTTTCTCAATGCAGCTCCATCACTTGCTGCACCATTTCACCTCCAGTCAAATTACGTTTTACTTTCTCTTTCCAGATAAAAGCTGTTTTCGTCTCCTTGACACTTCGACAATGATCTGAAGCATATGGAAATTTTTCTGATTTGCATTTTACCACATGACTCAGTAAAGAGAGTACGCAAATATGCACTCTGATGGACCAAGCAGTGAAGGAAACTTAGGCACAGGTTAAAGTCCAAAAAATGATTTTTTATTTAACCCAAAAAACATAATTGGTTAACTCATGCAAAAAGAATCAAAATCTTGGGCCCATGAAAGAGGTCAAAATAACAACACTCTACTCAAAGTTGACAACACAACTGATAACACAAACAAACTGACCTAACTTAACAGACAAAGGGGAAACTTAAATAGTGGCTGATCAGCCCACAAAAACAGGAGAAGGGGTAAAACACACATAACCTAACTAAACCAAACATAATGAACTGCAATTCCCCCCCATGGTCCCGAGTTATGGCATGAACCAATTTGCAGTCTTCCTTTAAAGCTCGCTCCGCCCCTTTTCAACCTGCAACTAAGGTAACTCAGAAAACAAAAGCTTAATCATACATAACAGTGTAAACTAAAATGTGCGCACTTATTTTAGAATGCAGTGTTATGTGGATATGTGAATTAACTCTAAACCAAAACACCAAAACCAGTTATTTATTGTCCTGTAAATAAATTCCTATATTTAAAGAAAGAAATATGAATGCAATGTTACTTATAAGCCTCTACACTAACATGGTGGGTATTACCACTGTGTGGCTGTAAGCGCAGCCATCACATGCACTGAAATTCGAACCCAAGGTTCTTTTTGAGGGAGGTTTGTGACATCTCACTTTCAGTTACCAGATAAAAGTTGCTTTCGTTTCCTTTGATATAGACACTGACCTGAGCGTATAGGGTGTGACTAATGTCTGAGGTGAGCGTCTATAAACAGAGTGGGGTTTAGACACGTGTGCTTTATTTCAGGAAAGGGACTAGACAGATATAACTATAACCACTATAAAACTGTTGATGGATTCATATAGAGGATAATTTTCACTGTAAGGTTTTAATTGTTATTTTTTAAGAATTCAGTTTGTTCAGAATATCAAAGAATAAGAAAGGACCTTTAAATATATTTTGTGCTTTGTCCTGAGCTCATTTTGCCAGACACCACATATGAATAATGGCAGTCAATTAGTTTTAATAATAGTTTTTGCTATTTTACTGTAGTTTTTACATTAATTTTTAATAAAGATCATGTAGTAGCTGTGCCCACAGGGAATAGTGACTGGATCCTTTAGAAGTTGCAGACAGATGGAACAGCTCAGTTTTCGTTGATTCAGCTCAATTTCTCCTCCCCTCAAATGACACCTTACTTTCTGTTTCCAGATAAAAACCAGATTTTTTCTCCTTGATGCTTTGACGCTGATCTGAAGCGTATGGAAATGTTCTGTTTGCATCTTATCACATGACTCGCAGATCAGTAATGTCTGAAGTAAATAGTCTATAAACAGGGAGGGGCTTAAAAAGGCGTGCTTCATTCCAGGAAACTAAGTATTCTTAGGCATAGTAGAAATTAACTTAGATAACCTAAAGGACTTAAACATGAACCATAAACATCAAAATAAGCCCAAACTCTGAGACAAAACCCAGGGGCCATGGAAAGGTCAGGGTGGTCAATGAAAGTGTAAGGAAGAGGACCCCCTTTCTATTATTTATATTACAATCTGGATACAATCATTTGGTAGCCTTGTTTCAGGTCCTGCACAGCTGCTCCTCATTAAAGATTGTAGTGGTTGTCTGTGAAAAGGTTGTGATTCAGAGGAAATAAAGTTTACCAGTAAGGAGAATTAATGCAAACGTGTGTGTGCAGGTCTAGAATTAAAGGGGGTGCAAGGAAGAATTGTAAGATGTGATTACTGACCTTTCTCTCCTGTGTACTCTCCAAGGTGTTTGAGCAAATGTTTCCCTGAGGGTCCAGACACCCTTTAAAGGTTCCGGGAGAGA
The DNA here is from genome assembly GCF_000239375.1 of Pundamilia nyererei. NCBI lineage: Eukaryota > Metazoa > Chordata > Actinopteri > Cichliformes > Cichlidae > Pundamilia > Pundamilia nyererei. Next base: position 6,598 of record NW_005187620.1, on the reverse strand, counting down.
CCACGGGTTAAGAGAGTGTGGTGAATCTTTTGTGCTTGGGTTTTGGGGTATTTATAATAATGTTTGGCGTAAGATTAAAGTGTAAAATATTTATTAATATGAAAATGTGAAATGTATTTATACATGTATTTATTCAAGTTGATGTGTTGTATACTCCAGAAAAGTGTAATAACAGGATGCATCTGGTAGGCGGTGGACGAACAAAGGAAGTAGCTGTTCTTTTTTTAGAATATCGCCTGAGATAGAATTACTGGAACATGCATGTTGTTTTTCATCTGCGGTGACGCGAGTTACTGGTCATCATAAGTATAAATA
>NW_005187620.1:4342-6263 GCF_000239375.1 Pundamilia nyererei | reverse complement strand
CACTGAGAAGAGCCTTCACTTTATCTCTGGTCCGTGACACAGATGCAGCCACATCCTCAAAGTACTGCAGAGTAAGAAATTTTTGTAGGTGGGTACGTTTGTAGATGCACTCAGATGTGACAGTGAGGAGTAGCTTTTCAGAAAATGGAGGTGATCCTCAGTCAGTGAGAGCTGCTGCAGTTCAGTGTCTCTCCTCCTCAGATCTCTGATCTCCTGCTCTATTTTCTCCTGAAGCTCTTTGACTCCGTTCTGTTCCGATTTTTGCTTGGATCTGATCTTCTGCTTCACCTCAGAGCTTTTCATTCTCAATGAGAAAGACTCATAGCCTCAACTTCGTCTTGTAGCACCTTCACATCTTTCTCTATTTTCTGGATTCTCTGTTGGACATTTTGCAGACTTGTTTCAAGCTCTTTCTGTTTCTCTGTGATGTGTTCATCCATTAAGCAGAGATAACAGATACACCGTTGATCAGTGCGGCAGAAGATCTTCATCACCTCATCATCAGGGTAGATGTTCTCCTGAAGCTTTGAAGTGGCTTTGATGAGCTTGTGTTTCTTTATTGGAGCTATGTTGTAATGAGGCTGGAGGTGCTGCTCACAGTAAGAGGCCCTACACATCAGGAAGGACTTGGAGGCTTTTTGCTTCCTCCCAGAATGGAAATCATAGGCCATGTCTCCAGGTCCAGCATAGGAGTGAGATGCGAGTCCTGCTTTCTTTACGTCCTCCACTAATTCACCGAAAATGGTGTTTTTTACCAGGACAGGCCACGGTGTGAAAGTCTGCCCACAGGGAATAGTGACTGGATCTTTAGAAGTTCCAGACAGATGGAACAGCTCAATTTTTCTCAATGCCGCTGAATTGCTTGCTGCACCATTTATCCTCCGCTCAAATGACATCTTACTTTCTGTTTCCAGATAAAAGCTATTTTCATGCAGAGACACGGACCTGAGCAAATTGAAATTTTCAGTTTTGCATCTTATCACATGACCGGCAGATCAGTAATGTCTGAAGTAAATAGTCTACAGAGAGGTCTGCTTCATTCCAGGAAAGGAAGAATTTTAGTACATTTGGTGTCCATTTATAAAGTTATGAATACTAGCAATGGATCAGAATAGACTGGAGCCAAAACAAGTTTAGAATAAGCTTAACAGTTGATGTGAGACATCACTAATGCTGAAAAGTTCTTTTATGTCTGGCTTGAAACATACAGACTATACAGATTACAGGTCAAGCATTTAACATGTTAATAACAAATATAGGCCTAATTACTTATTAGAAAGCAACTTTCCAATCTCTGTTTAGGTAAATGAAATATGGATAAAAATAGGCTTTGTTATTCCAATAACAATTAAAACCGTTTCTTTCTAGAAATCATAACTGGGTTTCAGTAAGGACGTATCCATCACAGGCGTAGACAGCCACAAATTGAATCGGGACTACCAACTCATCCCAGAAACTAAATAACAAAGAATTTGAAAAATACACAAAACTGTGAGACAGAAACCCAGGGGCAATGACAAGTTCAGGCCTGTCAATGATAGAAAAAACAGTGGTGCTAGAGGGCAGTAGCATTGAAAAAAGTCTGCTGGTGTCAGAGTGAAACTTAATAAGTTTAACTTTTTGTTTTTGATTTTCTTTGACAAAGAAAACACCAAAAAACAAGAAAGAGGAAAAGAGAAGAAAAAAATGTTTGTTAGTTATTTGATCTGGAGCTTATGGATATTTCCTGTTTTGCAACTGTGATAAGAGAGGGTGTGCCTAACGCCTGAGATAAAGTCTGCAAACAGAGTGCGGCTCAGACAGGTGTGCTTAATTCCAGGAAAGGGAGCAGTCAGATTGGAGTGAAACTGAAAGTTACTTTTATAAGATATCTTTTTTTTCCATTTACAAAAATAACAAAGAAACATAACATTTGGGTTTT
>NW_005187620.1:0-4322 GCF_000239375.1 Pundamilia nyererei | reverse complement strand
GCGGTGACGCGAGTTACTGGTCATCATAAGTATAAATATCACACCCACCTATTGTTCAGGGGAGATCGAGGCTGATGTGTTGCAGAGCCCATCTTCACCACATATATGTGTTTTAATAAAATCATTTGTGTTGACCCACTATGGACTTTCAGTCGTATGTCTCTTCCTCAAAAATTCGAACCACGACAGTTCTGGTGCCGAAACACCGGTTTGAGGAGGGACGTGGGTTTGGCTGAGGTCTAGTAGTGTCAAACAGACGGACAGCCAGCAGGTCGACTGAGTGATGGGCCCGAAATAGGAGGTAAGCACCACCTGTTGATTAAAGTAATATCCAAAGGTGCTGAATTGGAGATTAAACTAAATTAAATGTTCACTCAGTAGAGCTTCTGGTCCGTGTCCGTGGTGATTTTTGGGGTAATTAGTGATAAAAGTTGGGGGGATATTTGACTGACAAAATTTATTGCTGTTAATTCCGGGGTGAATTTTAAGTTAATAGGTTGTGTGTTTAAGTTAATATGTTACGTGTTTAAATTGATGTGTTATATTTGTTGACTGTGACGCCAGCCAGGCAAGCTTTAGTTTAGGGTATTTGGTCAGATTGATCAGCAGAACTGGGTTCGGGCATCACATTAGATTGCTTGTTGGGGCTTGGAGCCCACAGTGATGCTTTTAAAACGTATATAAATTAGTTTAGGACCGGGATTGGACCCCGAGGAATGCAGTTTTGTTCAGCGTTTGGCACCGACCAATAGCCGCGGACGCGTGGTTATTTTTAGCCCGGAGTAGCCTTCCGCGGGGAATCGAGCTCCCGTTAACAGGCCAGGCGATCTAAGGGTGATTGCCTTTGTACTGCATTGTTTGACTGACAGGGTTGGACTCGGCCGTGACCATTCAACGTGGGTGACTTGTGAGCTTTAAGTAAAGCGAAAGGCGTGGGTTTGATACTAGCGCCGGACGTGGAGCTCCCTGTCAGGCTGCGGGAAGCGGTTATAAATTAATTAGGGCTTAGAAATCTGACCGCTGTCGGTGACGGCGTTCCCGAAGCGGGTACATTGATCAGCAAGGTTGGACCTGGGCTTAGATGCTTTTAAATTAGTCAAAAAGTTAGGTGTAATGCTACAGAGGTTTTGAAGAAGAATAAGAAGTGACAGGAATAAGGATAAGAATAAGGAACTGTTGAATAACTTGTCTTGGCATCTGGTGTCTTTTTTCATGGTGATACAGGCCTGAGTATATAAATAAAGTGTAAATCGGCTGTGTAAACTGCTTATATTGATTATAACTGCGTGTGCTATGAAAATGATTTAATACAGAAGCTGAGTGTGTGAGGATTAAACAAAATAGTGTGTGTTTGTGGTGTGTAGAAATCGAGGCAGGAGGCCGTGTCACGAGTTGTTGCAAACTGTGAAGTCAATTGGGGGCTTGAGTTTGGTTTTATATTTTTAAAGAACGAGAAACTGCAGTATTGAGTCCGTGGCGCAGTTTGAACAATTTGTGTTCATGGGCAGTTATTTTGCGCCTTGGTTTTTCCACACGCTTCTTGCGACCCTGTTGACTATTTTGAATGAAACGCTTGATTGTTCGATGATCACGCTTCAGAAGCTTTGCAATTTTGAGACTGCTGCATCCCTCTGCAAGATATCTCACTATTTTTGACTTTTCTGAGCCTGTCAAGTCCTTCTTTTGACCCATTTTGCCAAAGGAAAGGACGTTGCCTAATAATTATGCACATCTGATATAGGGTGTTGATGTCATTAGACCACACCCCTTCTCATTACAGAGATGCACATCACCTAATATGCTTAATTGGTAGTAGGCTTTCGAGCCTATACAGCTTGGAGTAAGACAACATGCATGAAGAGGATGATGTGGACAAAATACTCATTTGCCTAATAATTCTGCACTCCCTGTAAAGAGTGAGTTAACAGGTTAATGTATGCGTGTTAAAAAAAAAGAGAGAAAACAAAAAAGAGAGAGTGATGAAAGCAAAGAAAATAAAAGTGTGGAAGTGTGAGTGAGAAATTGTCTCCAACTGGGGAAGCAGTGATAGTAGAGGTCACCTTCTTCCCCTGCTGGACACAAAAAGAAAACATAATTTGGAGTGTGGTGGATGAAAATAATTAATAACAACATGAAGAAGATTTTTGTGTTCGCGGTTAAGAACAAATAAAATTTCATTTTTGGGGTTTAAAGTCAGTAGTGTTCAAAACAAAATAAGTAGAGATGTGTTGCTTTAGGAGTGATGAAAAATCTGGAGTCACAGTGACTAATGAAAGTCTCTCAGTCTGTCGTTTACAGGTGGGGAACGGACCTGGATCAATTCTCCATGGGCAGCAGTTGGAAGAAAATTATAGGTTAAAATCATTAGAAACAAAAATAGAAAAACACCCAGCCAGAATTTTTGGCTGAATGGTTTTGCAGCTCCCTGTCCTCATCCTGAACAAGCAAGCTCCAAGGAAGCTGATCTCTCCCTGAAGACACAGAGTGCAGTTTCAGAAGCACGAGCATGAACATCAACAGTGGACAGGAGTCCAGGAGACAATATCAGAGTTCTGAGTAGAGAGGTCCAGCAGCGCTGTGGGCAAACGGCATCAGAAAGAGAAGATCCACCATCTTGATTGGATGGATGGAGATGCGTTTCCAGCAGGCTGCAACCTCACTGTGTGTGAAGGACTTTTGAGAAGACTGTCTGAGTTTGACATTTGCCATGTTTGGAGGGAGATGGCAATGAAAGACAGTGGGACGAAGAGAGACACGGAACAAAGCTGAAGAAAACTGACACAGGGTTACAGGTTGGCGGGAGATTGTTTTAGAGAGAATGTAACATTCTTGTACAGGTCTCAGGAGGGAGTTGACACATGGCAGAAGCCAGGTGCAAGAGGAGAGTCATTTTAATTTGTCGTGAGGTGCCATGACAAGACGTGAGTGAGGACGGCAGAAATAGTACAGGCAGCTGTGCTACTGAGCTCCCAGGAGATTGAGAGGAGACTTCCCACAGCAACGTTTTAAATAAAATGAGAGATTCATAGTTGACATTGAGGAAGACAACTAAGGTGTACGATGTGCTCTGCCTTAAATCTTCAGCAGCGTTGGAACATGAGAACCTGAGGGATGAAGGGAGCGTGCAAAGCTCCAGAAGTGACGGCTCGTACCAGAACAGCGGTCCAGTTGAAGGGGTCAGGCGAGACCTGGTTCCATTGGTCTCAATGTGTAGTAGCAGATGAGAGCTTGGTGGAGACAAGCTCATCTCCAAATAACACGGGTGGCAAAACAGAGGCAGAATAAACCCTCTGACCCGTGCAACGACTAACCAGTAGTCTACCTGGGAAGTTGAAGAAAGAAGAGAAGGATCGCAAAGCACCATTTCACTCAAAGAGGAGGTGGCCCGAGGAGTGAGACAATAAGAGGAGTGTTGGCCTTTTTTCAAGGCCAAAGAGGAGGAGTGTCGGGGTGAAATATTATTTTACATTCATAATCTATGTTACTATTCATAATCCTTATTATTACTGTTGCATCATTTATGATTTATCATTATTATCATTTCATTGACACATTTATTGAAACAGTTGATGTTACATTAAAGTCTGTATTTCAGGTGTTAGCATAAGCACATAATAATCTTTCATTGCAGGTGCAACTGTAATCATGTTATACACATATAAGCTAGGTCAAGTTAATTAATGGTTTGAAGCTACAGCCGGCGCGAGTTCGACTGATCAATGGAGCAAAGTTCAAGCTGAAAGAATTGCCTACATTTTTACAGTACAATTTACCATATATTTCCTGTGTGCATTCAGCAGCCTGCTGCACAGAAGTTTGCCTGGAAACAGAGGACGTAGAGGGGGGTCATGTACTGAGGTTAACAACACAGACACATAGTCTGCCTGAGTAAACTGATTGCAAATGTTGTGTAAGTCCAGAAAAGTGTAATAAGAGGATGCATCTGGTAGGCGGTGGACGAACAAAGGAAGTAGCTGTTCTTTTTTAGAATATCGCCTGAGATAGAATTACTGGAACATGCATGTTGTTTTTCATCTGCGGTGACGCGAGTTACTGGTCATCATAAGTATAAATATCACACCCACCTATTGTTCGGGGGAGATCGAGGCTGATGTGTTGCAGAGCCCATCTTTACCACATATGTGTTTTAATAAAATCATTTGTTGACCCACTATGGACTTTCAGTCGTATGTCTCTTCCTCAAAAATTCGAACCACGACAAAATATATCAGTTTTCCATCTGATACATCAGACAGACATATTGCTAGTAATGGATCTAAATGATCATCAGTTCCAAAAATCTGTTATATCTGTAAAATCCT